>NC_092321.1:25833787-26136818 GCF_036785885.1 Coffea arabica
TTGAGGACGTGGAAGGTAAGATTCTGGTATTCCACCGTTTACTCACTGTTTGCAATTTGGGAAGGAAGAATTCAATGAACTTGGCTAGTGAAGGGATACTGATTGCGATTGGTTAGCTAAGTATCATACTCAATTTGATTGCGAGAAGGAAGTAGTAAAATTTTTGTATCCCGAACAAGGCAATGATAAGGAATTTCGAGGACGAAATTCTGTTAAGGGGAAAAGAGTGTGAGAGCCCGTAAATTTTCTTATTTTCTAGACTTTGCTTTATTTAATTGCACGCCTTTTATGCATTTTCTTTATTAGAAAAATTTTCCAGATACTTTTTATGAGCAAATAGAGTTTTCAAGTTATTTTTCTAGTATAAATGAGTTCAAGAGAATTTTGGAGCGTATACCGGACGTGGGACCCGCTAGTGTGGAAAGTTCGGTAAAATTCGGCCAATTGGGTTAAGTTTTGTATACATGGTTTAATTTACTAGGTGCTAAGAGATGATTAGAGGATACCATATGGATGAGAGTTGGAGAGACAAAAGGATAGAGTAGCATTAATGAGAGTGACAAGTGTCACTTTGTTATTTGGTTGGACTTTGACTTTTGGACCAACTTTACCAATAAATCAAAATTGACCAAAATTTCTCCATTTTATTGCTTGCTTTGGCCAAACCTTGAAGAGGAAACATCAAGCAAAACCTTTCATCTTGCATCTTCAAATTTTTGCCCAATCTTGAGTTCCAACCATTAGCATCTTAAATTACTCCATAAAACTTCTTGCTAGAAAGGATTAAGAAGGATTGGTGGAGTTGTTTTGGAAAGGGAAGCACTAAGCTACCAAATTTCTTGGGGTTTTAAGGTATTTTGCCAAGAACATCCTCTTTACTTCAATTAATTGCTTATTAGTGATTTTTAGTTGTTTTAGATGTTGTTTTGGGGAAGATTAGCACTTGAATGCATGAATTCCAGGTTAGGGTTTTGAATGACCCTGTTCTGTCCGGTTTTATTTGAGCATGTTAGAGGCCGAATCGGATCTTGCCCAAAACATGAAAGTTGTAGAGAATGATGTTTTATAGTAGACTACAAAATTTCAGCTCAATCGGAGTAACGTATCCTGTGAAAAGACCAAAATACCCCTGCTATCCTGTTTCTATTCGAACATGCTAATCAGCTTCTGTAATTGGTTGTTTTATCAGTAATACTACTGATTTGGTTGTTGATGTCTTCTTAAGAATTCTATCCTTGTGTCTTAGTTTTCTAATGGCTTTATAATTACCTGAATTGGAGTTGTGTGTGCTGAGATATGAGTGAATGAATCAAGACTGCTCGTTGAATTTCACAGTGAGTTTTGAACTGGAAAATCTGGAGTTGTTTTGGTAAATTTGACCTAGTTAGGGTGAGAACTGGACTGAGTGGTCTTCATGAAAGTTGTAGGTCCTTGTCTTAGCTTCGAAATGGTATAAATTGCATTCCAATCGGATAACTGTAGCTCCAGTTGTATCCGTTCCGCTAAATGACGTCGAAACTATCTTTTGGTTTAAAGGTTTATAATTGGGGCTTTTCTAGGGTTTCTTTGTTGAGCTACCATTTGGTTGTTTTGAAGGGTATTGTGGCTCTAATTAAAGGTGTTTGATAATTTGTGATTGGGTGTTGAGGTTTGGTTGGAAAGTAAAGAAAGACAAGGGAAATGCTGTCAAAATTTTCGCGGAGCTTCTGCACAGTCTCGGGAAATTTGCTATATCTTGATGTAGGAATGTCGGAATTGAGTTCCGTTTGTTGCATTTTAAACTAGATTCATAGGGTTATAAACCGTGTAAATTTCAGACCCTGTTTCTGTCTGTGAAAATTATGGTGATTCTTCAAAATTGACTGAAATATTGTACCTGTTCTGTCTTCCACTGGATAAAGCAGCAACTTGCGACTTGAATTTGACTGACTTGCGTTCCGAATCTTACAATGGTGTTCTCTGGAAAGTTATAGCCCTTTGAATGTATTTTCCAACGGTATAACTTTTACTAATTTTGGACTCACAAACCTTGAGATATGATTTTTCATATAGGGTTGCGCGAAACTGGAAAATCCTGTTTTCCTAGTATCGACTTTACTTTCATTTTCTACTTCAAATTTGGAGTTGGTCAGTCATTGTAGGTAGGGCTTTGAGGTTGTTCATGCCTTTAAGACTAATTGTTACCTTTTCAATCCGAGGTCACCTCTTTGCTTTGCATTAATGGCTCTTTTGACTAGGCATATGGCTCGTAACCGAGTCTCACTTGCAAATTCCATACTAGGTCTTGGAGTCGAGTCTTAAGTGTTTGCCTTGATTGTTCTAGGAGGTGCCGACGATTAAAGCCACACTTGGGAAGGAAACTTTTGAAGTTATCCTTATTTGAACTGGTGAGTGTACCACTCCCCTGAATTATTGCTAAACTGGTTTCCTGTACTTGCAAATTGCTAGTTGAATGTCTTTCCTGACTGTTTATCTTGTATGAGACGAGGGTGTACTTTATCACACTCGTTCTCTTGCTTGTACTGAACAAACTGGAATATGTTACTTGTACTTGTTATGTACTTGAACTTGTTACTTGCACTTGTTATGATGTCGTTTGGAAGAGTATCCAACGACCTTCCTGTTAAACCTGAGCTCAACCTCATGGGGAGTTAATTAAATCGAGCCAGCGAGGGCTTGGTCGAGATAATTGACAATCCATGGGTGCCTGTTCCTGGGGGAATCTTTGGGTATTGAGACTCTTGATTCCGGTATACTCGAGTATTACCATTCCTATTCCTGTTTGGCGTTCGGGCCCGGTAAGGGGTATGTTTGGTGAACGGGATTTTGGCGTTAAAGTGGTGATCTACTGGATTGGTTCCTTTATTTGAACGTTGACGGAGGGTCAACAGGGCTGGATCAAGTATTGCAACGGGGATTTGGCTCCTGAGAGCCACCTGTATCCTTGAAATTGTGATGTTCGTTCATTTCTTTTACTTGATGTGGATATGTGTCCTGTAAATGTTTTCTCATGATTTCTACTGTTATATTTTTGGTACCTCATTGAGCTTCTAGCTCACCCCGTTTCGTTATCCTTGTTTTCCTTAGAGGAAATCACCTTTTGAAGACTATGATGTTTGAAGCATTTGTTGAGCTAGTTTTAGTATTCTTTTGTATAGCTCCTCGATGGTTGGAAAACTTTAAATGTATTTTAACCAAACAATTCCCTTTTGAATTGTAAATTTGCAACCATGTGTATCTAAAAGTGTTTAACCATGTTCCTACGTTGATTTGGTTTGAAAATGTTCTTTTCTAGGGTTATCTAAAGTTGTTGTGCATGTTTGGGTTTCGGACAGTGAATGTTATCTTCTCGAAGTTCTTTTGAGCGGTTGGTAGGGTTTACGCTCGTTCCGGATCGGTGGTCCCGGCGAGAGCGGGGCAGGCGGTCCGCCGAACCCTTTGGTTCATCTTAGGGGGAGGTGGGGCTGTCACAGGTGGTATCAGAGCTGCTTCGCGTGGTCTCTGCGCGGAGTGAGCTTGGGCCAAGTGGTATTATGGTCCCTATTCCGTGAATGTGTACGAATGTTTAAGTGCTCTTTAGAGCATAAGCTTTGGATCATGAAATGTTATAGGTTTTAAACCTTTATCATGGTATTTGGAGACAATAGATCTGTGGGTCTAGTAATAATCTCGATTATAGATGAATTACTCTTGGGACTGGCCAGCCCGAGTTGTGAATTATCTTATTTTGGGATTTTTATGCCCGACTACTAAATAGACGAGAGCCTAGGTTAGAAATGACTTGGGCGGACTAGAAATTCGATTCTATGGAACGTTATGTGATGTGTTAGGGTTTCATTACGGATGATTAACCATGCCTAAGATATAAATTGTATTATTCTCGTAGATTGTGCCCGAATCCCTAGAGAGGGACAGTTTTTAGTTGGTTGCTCTTGTACCATTGGCTTAGTTAGTATCACGAAGGATGTTTCCTTTTGCTTGTGTCTAATTGACTGCTACTGTGTGATCTGTTTGTGTTAGATGTGTTATATGTATATTGCCTACTTTCATCACTTGCACCTGCATACTTTGGTTTTAATACCGTATTCGTGGTCCAACCCTAGACTGGTTAAGCCATATGAAAGGCACCTGTAGTGGACGTGGTCGTGGTCGCGGAATTAGGCAACCCACGACTGAAGGGGATACTAGGGGAACTACGTCTGAACCAAACCCTGAACCTAGGGTTGATCCGAACGTACAAGTGGCCGCAGCCATTCAACGAATGACTGACCTGTTGTCTCATGTAGTAGAACATCAAGGTCAAAATCCTAATCATCAGCCGGAAAATCCTGGTAATCATACCGAGGGTGAGGATAAAGCTCTTGAACGATTTCAGAAGTTTTCGCCATCGAAATTCCTGGGAGGACCAAACCCCGATGTAGCCGAGAGGTGGTTAGAGAAGATGATTGATATCTTTGCCGCGCTACACTACACTGAGGAGCGACAGGTGACATTTGCCGTCTTCCAACTGGAGGGAGCGGCCCGATCTTGGTGGAACATCATAAGGATGAAATGGGAAAGAGAACAAACCCCAAGGACGTGGGTGAATTTCATGAGAGAGTTCAACACGAAGTATTTCCCACCTCTGATCCAGGAAAAGAAGGAAGATGAGTTCATTAGGCTCCGCCAGGGAACTCAAACCGTCGCCGAATATGAGAGCCAGTTCACCAGGTTATCCAAGTTCGCTCCCGAGTTAATCGTGACAGAGCAAAGGAGGATAAGGCGTTTTGTCCAAGGATTAAACGTTGAGATTCAGAAGGCCCTCGCTGTAGCCCAACTCAATACCCTTAGTGATGCGGTGGAGAAAGCTCAACGAGTGGAAAGCGCAAGATTTCAAGTTAGAAACTTTCAAGCAAAGAAAAGGGGATTTCCTGGAAGTAGCTCAGAACAAGAGGATAAGGGTACGCCTCCTAAGATTGGAAGAGGAAACGGGGGAGCACAATTACCGAGGATGTCAAGTGGTGCCTCACAAAAGGCTCAGTCTCCGCTTCCCGTGGTCCCTGCGGGTACTGTGGGAAGCCAAATCACACGGAGGATGTCTGCTGGAAGAAAGGAAGAAAATGTATGCGTTGTGGGAGCGCAGATCATCAAATTGCAAATTGCCCAGGCCGAGCTCGAGAAGGGAGTACGAGGCAACTGCAACCACGACCAACCCTGACCAGTTGAAGGGGGAAAAGAATGGATCGAAAGTGTCAGCTAGGGTGTACTCCTTAGAACAACATCAAGTCTCTGACCCATTTGAGGACGTGGAAGGTAAGATTCTGGTATTCCACCGTTTACTCACTGTTTGCAATTTGGGAAGGAAGAATTCAATGAACTTGGCTAGTGAAGGGATACTGATTGCGATTGGTTAGCTAAGTATCATACTCAATTTGATTGCGAGAAGGAAGTAGTAAAATTTTTGTATCCCGAACAAGGCAATGATAAGGAATTTCGAGGACGAAATTCTGTTAAGGGGAAAAGAGTGTGAGAGCCCGTAAATTTTCTTATTTTCTAGACTTTGCTTTATTTAATTGCACGCCTTTTATGCATTTTCTTTATTAGAAAAATTTTCCAGATACTTTTTATGAGCAAATAGAGTTTTCAAGTTATTTTTCTAGTATAAATGAGTTCAAGAGAATTTTGGAGCGTATACCGGACGTGGGACCCGCTAGTGTGGAAAGTTCGGTAAAATTCGGCCAATTGGGTTAAGTTTTGTATACATGGTTTAATTTACTAGGTGCTAAGAGATGATTAGAGGATACCATATGGATGAGAGTTGGAGAGACAAAAGGATAGAGTAGCATTAATGAGAGTGACAAGTGTCACTTTGTTATTTGGTTGGACTTTGACTTTTGGACCAACTTTACCAATAAATCAAAATTGACCAAAATTTCTCCATTTTATTGCTTGCTTTGGCCAAACCTTGAAGAGGAAACATCAAGCAAAACCTTTCATCTTGCATCTTCAAATTTTTGCCCAATCTTGAGTTCCAACCATTAGCATCTTAAATTACTCCATAAAACTTCTTGCTAGAAAGGATTAAGAAGGATTGGTGGAGTTGTTTTGGAAAGGGAAGCACTAAGCTACCAAATTTCTTGGGGTTTTAAGGTATTTTGCCAAGAACATCCTCTTTACTTCAATTAATTGCTTATTAGTGATTTTTAGTTGTTTTAGATGTTGTTTTGGGGAAGATTAGCACTTGAATGCATGAATTCCAGGTTAGGGTTTTGAATGACCCTGTTCTGTCCGGTTTTATTTGAGCATGTTAGAGGCCGAATCGGATCTTGCCCAAAACATGAAAGTTGTAGAGAATGATGTTTTATAGTAGACTACAAAATTTCAGCTCAATCGGAGTAACGTATCCTGTGAAAAGACCAAAATACCCCTGCTATCCTGTTTCTATTCGAACATGCTAATCAGCTTCTGTAATTGGTTGTTTTATCAGTAATACTACTGATTTGGTTGTTGATGTCTTCTTAAGAATTCTATCCTTGTGTCTTAGTTTTCTAATGGCTTTATAATTACCTGAATTGGAGTTGTGTGTGCTGAGATATGAGTGAATGAATCAAGACTGCTCGTTGAATTTCACAGTGAGTTTTGAACTGGAAAATCTGGAGTTGTTTTGGTAAATTTGACCTAGTTAGGGTGAGAACTGGACTGAGTGGTCTTCATGAAAGTTGTAGGTCCTTGTCTTAGCTTCGAAATGGTATAAATTGCATTCCAATCGGATAACTGTAGCTCCAGTTGTATCCGTTCCGCTAAATGACGTCGAAACTATCTTTTGGTTTAAAGGTTTATAATTGGGGCTTTTCTAGGGTTTCTTTGTTGAGCTACCATTTGGTTGTTTTGAAGGGTATTGTGGCTCTAATTAAAGGTGTTTGATAATTTGTGATTGGGTGTTGAGGTTTGGTTGGAAAGTAAAGAAAGACAAGGGAAATGCTGTCAAAATTTTCGCGGAGCTTCTGCACAGTCTCGGGAAATTTGCTATATCTTGATGTAGGAATGTCGGAATTGAGTTCCGTTTGTTGCATTTTAAACTAGATTCATAGGGTTATAAACCGTGTAAATTTCAGACCCTGTTTCTGTCTGTGAAAATTATGGTGATTCTTCAAAATTGACTGAAATATTGTACCTGTTCTGTCTTCCACTGGATAAAGCAGCAACTTGCGACTTGAATTTGACTGACTTGCGTTCCGAATCTTACAATGGTGTTCTCTGGAAAGTTATAGCCCTTTGAATGTATTTTCCAACGGTATAACTTTTACTAATTTTGGACTCACAAACCTTGAGATATGATTTTTCATATAGGGTTGCGCGAAACTGGAAAATCCTGTTTTCCTAGTATCGACTTTACTTTCATTTTCTACTTCAAATTTGGAGTTGGTCAGTCATTGTAGGTAGGGCTTTGAGGTTGTTCATGCCTTTAAGACTAATTGTTACCTTTTCAATCCGAGGTCACCTCTTTGCTTTGCATTAATGGCTCTTTTGACTAGGCATATGGCTCGTAACCGAGTCTCACTTGCAAATTCCATACTAGGTCTTGGAGTCGAGTCTTAAGTGTTTGCCTTGATTGTTCTAGGAGGTGCCGACGATTAAAGCCACACTTGGGAAGGAAACTTTTGAAGTTATCCTTATTTGAACTGGTGAGTGTACCACTCCCCTGAATTATTGCTAAACTGGTTTCCTGTACTTGCAAATTGCTAGTTGAATGTCTTTCCTGACTGTTTATCTTGTATGAGACGAGGGTGTACTTTATCACACTCGTTCTCTTGCTTGTACTGAACAAACTGGAATATGTTACTTGTACTTGTTATGTACTTGAACTTGTTACTTGCACTTGTTATGATGTCGTTTGGAAGAGTATCCAACGACCTTCCTGTTAAACCTGAGCTCAACCTCATGGGGAGTTAATTAAATCGAGCCAGCGAGGGCTTGGTCGAGATAATTGACAATCCATGGGTGCCTGTTCCTGGGGGAATCTTTGGGTATTGAGACTCTTGATTCCGGTATACTCGAGTATTACCATTCCTATTCCTGTTTGGCGTTCGGGCCCGGTAAGGGGTATGTTTGGTGAACGGGATTTTGGCGTTAAAGTGGTGATCTACTGGATTGGTTCCTTTATTTGAACGTTGACGGAGGGTCAACAGGGCTGGATCAAGTATTGCAACGGGGATTTGGCTCCTGAGAGCCACCTGTATCCTTGAAATTGTGATGTTCGTTCATTTCTTTTACTTGATGTGGATATGTGTCCTGTAAATGTTTTCTCATGATTTCTACTGTTATATTTTTGGTACCTCATTGAGCTTCTAGCTCACCCCGTTTCGTTATCCTTGTTTTCCTTAGAGGAAATCACCTTTTGAAGACTATGATGTTTGAAGCATTTGTTGAGCTAGTTTTAGTATTCTTTTGTATAGCTCCTCGATGGTTGGAAAACTTTAAATGTATTTTAACCAAACAATTCCCTTTTGAATTGTAAATTTGCAACCATGTGTATCTAAAAGTGTTTAACCATGTTCCTACGTTGATTTGGTTTGAAAATGTTCTTTTCTAGGGTTATCTAAAGTTGTTGTGCATGTTTGGGTTTCGGACAGTGAATGTTATCTTCTCGAAGTTCTTTTGAGCGGTTGGTAGGGTTTACGCTCGTTCCGGATCGGTGGTCCCGGCGAGAGCGGGGCAGGCGGTCCGCCGAACCCTTTGGTTCATCTTAGGGGGAGGTGGGGCTGTCACAGGTGGTATCAGAGCTGCTTCGCGTGGTCTCTGCGCGGAGTGAGCTTGGGCCAAGTGGTATTATGGTCCCTATTCCGTGAATGTGTACGAATGTTTAAGTGCTCTTTAGAGCATAAGCTTTGGATCATGAAATGTTATAGGTTTTAAACCTTTATCATGGTATTTGGAGACAATAGATCTGTGGGTCTAGTAATAATCTCGATTATAGATGAATTACTCTTGGGACTGGCCAGCCCGAGTTGTGAATTATCTTATTTTGGGATTTTTATGCCCGACTACTAAATAGACGAGAGCCTAGGTTAGAAATGACTTGGGCGGACTAGAAATTCGATTCTATGGAACGTTATGTGATGTGTTAGGGTTTCATTACGGATGATTAACCATGCCTAAGATATAAATTGTATTATTCTCGTAGATTGTGCCCGAATCCCTAGAGAGGGACAGTTTTTAGTTGGTTGCTCTTGTACCATTGGCTTAGTTAGTATCACGAAGGATGTTTCCTTTTGCTTGTGTCTAATTGACTGCTACTGTGTGATCTGTTTGTGTTAGATGTGTTATATGTATATTGCCTACTTTCATCACTTGCACCTGCATACTTTGGTTTTAATACCGTATTCGTGGTCCAACCCTAGACTGGTTAAGCCATATGAAAGGCACCTGTAGTGGACGTGGTCGTGGTCGCGGAATTAGGCAACCCACGACTGAAGGGGATACTAGGGGAACTACGTCTGAACCAAACCCTGAACCTAGGGTTGATCCGAACGTACAAGTGGCCGCAGCCATTCAACGAATGACTGACCTGTTGTCTCATGTAGTAGAACATCAAGGTCAAAATCCTAATCATCAGCCGGAAAATCCTGGTAATCATACCGAGGGTGAGGATAAAGCTCTTGAACGATTTCAGAAGTTTTCGCCATCGAAATTCCTGGGAGGACCAAACCCCGATGTAGCCGAGAGGTGGTTAGAGAAGATGATTGATATCTTTGCCGCGCTACACTACACTGAGGAGCGACAGGTGACATTTGCCGTCTTCCAACTGGAGGGAGCGGCCCGATCTTGGTGGAACATCATAAGGATGAAATGGGAAAGAGAACAAACCCCAAGGACGTGGGTGAATTTCATGAGAGAGTTCAACACGAAGTATTTCCCACCTCTGATCCAGGAAAAGAAGGAAGATGAGTTCATTAGGCTCCGCCAGGGAACTCAAACCGTCGCCGAATATGAGAGCCAGTTCACCAGGTTATCCAAGTTCGCTCCCGAGTTAATCGTGACAGAGCAAAGGAGGATAAGGCGTTTTGTCCAAGGATTAAACGTTGAGATTCAGAAGGCCCTCGCTGTAGCCCAACTCAATACCCTTAGTGATGCGGTGGAGAAAGCTCAACGAGTGGAAAGCGCAAGATTTCAAGTTAGAAACTTTCAAGCAAAGAAAAGGGGATTTCCTGGAAGTAGCTCAGAACAAGAGGATAAGGGTACGCCTCCTAAGATTGGAAGAGGAAACGGGGGAGCACAATTACCGAGGATGTCAAGTGGTGCCTCACAAAAGGCTCAGTCTCCGCTTCCCGTGGTCCCTGCGGGTACTGTGGGAAGCCAAATCACACGGAGGATGTCTGCTGGAAGAAAGGAAGAAAATGTATGCGTTGTGGGAGCGCAGATCATCAAATTGCAAATTGCCCAGGCCGAGCTCGAGAAGGGAGTACGAGGCAACTGCAACCACGACCAACCCTGACCAGTTGAAGGGGGAAAAGAATGGATCGAAAGTGTCAGCTAGGGTGTACTCCTTAGAACAACATCAAGTCTCTGACCCATTTGAGGACGTGGAAGGTAAGATTCTGGTATTCCACCGTTTACTCACTGTTTGCAATTTGGGAAGGAAGAATTCAATGAACTTGGCTAGTGAAGGGATACTGATTGCGATTGGTTAGCTAAGTATCATACTCAATTTGATTGCGAGAAGGAAGTAGTAAAATTTTTGTATCCCGAACAAGGCAATGATAAGGAATTTCGAGGACGAAATTCTGTTAAGGGGAAAAGAGTGTGAGAGCCCGTAAATTTTCTTATTTTCTAGACTTTGCTTTATTTAATTGCACGCCTTTTATGCATTTTCTTTATTAGAAAAATTTTCCAGATACTTTTTATGAGCAAATAGAGTTTTCAAGTTATTTTTCTAGTATAAATGAGTTCAAGAGAATTTTGGAGCGTATACCGGACGTGGGACCCGCTAGTGTGGAAAGTTCGGTAAAATTCGGCCAATTGGGTTAAGTTTTGTATACATGGTTTAATTTACTAGGTGCTAAGAGATGATTAGAGGATACCATATGGATGAGAGTTGGAGAGACAAAAGGATAGAGTAGCATTAATGAGAGTGACAAGTGTCACTTTGTTATTTGGTTGGACTTTGACTTTTGGACCAACTTTACCAATAAATCAAAATTGACCAAAATTTCTCCATTTTATTGCTTGCTTTGGCCAAACCTTGAAGAGGAAACATCAAGCAAAACCTTTCATCTTGCATCTTCAAATTTTTGCCCAATCTTGAGTTCCAACCATTAGCATCTTAAATTACTCCATAAAACTTCTTGCTAGAAAGGATTAAGAAGGATTGGTGGAGTTGTTTTGGAAAGGGAAGCACTAAGCTACCAAATTTCTTGGGGTTTTAAGGTATTTTGCCAAGAACATCCTCTTTACTTCAATTAATTGCTTATTAGTGATTTTTAGTTGTTTTAGATGTTGTTTTGGGGAAGATTAGCACTTGAATGCATGAATTCCAGGTTAGGGTTTTGAATGACCCTGTTCTGTCCGGTTTTATTTGAGCATGTTAGAGGCCGAATCGGATCTTGCCCAAAACATGAAAGTTGTAGAGAATGATGTTTTATAGTAGACTACAAAATTTCAGCTCAATCGGAGTAACGTATCCTGTGAAAAGACCAAAATACCCCTGCTATCCTGTTTCTATTCGAACATGCTAATCAGCTTCTGTAATTGGTTGTTTTATCAGTAATACTACTGATTTGGTTGTTGATGTCTTCTTAAGAATTCTATCCTTGTGTCTTAGTTTTCTAATGGCTTTATAATTACCTGAATTGGAGTTGTGTGTGCTGAGATATGAGTGAATGAATCAAGACTGCTCGTTGAATTTCACAGTGAGTTTTGAACTGGAAAATCTGGAGTTGTTTTGGTAAATTTGACCTAGTTAGGGTGAGAACTGGACTGAGTGGTCTTCATGAAAGTTGTAGGTCCTTGTCTTAGCTTCGAAATGGTATAAATTGCATTCCAATCGGATAACTGTAGCTCCAGTTGTATCCGTTCCGCTAAATGACGTCGAAACTATCTTTTGGTTTAAAGGTTTATAATTGGGGCTTTTCTAGGGTTTCTTTGTTGAGCTACCATTTGGTTGTTTTGAAGGGTATTGTGGCTCTAATTAAAGGTGTTTGATAATTTGTGATTGGGTGTTGAGGTTTGGTTGGAAAGTAAAGAAAGACAAGGGAAATGCTGTCAAAATTTTCGCGGAGCTTCTGCACAGTCTCGGGAAATTTGCTATATCTTGATGTAGGAATGTCGGAATTGAGTTCCGTTTGTTGCATTTTAAACTAGATTCATAGGGTTATAAACCGTGTAAATTTCAGACCCTGTTTCTGTCTGTGAAAATTATGGTGATTCTTCAAAATTGACTGAAATATTGTACCTGTTCTGTCTTCCACTGGATAAAGCAGCAACTTGCGACTTGAATTTGACTGACTTGCGTTCCGAATCTTACAATGGTGTTCTCTGGAAAGTTATAGCCCTTTGAATGTATTTTCCAACGGTATAACTTTTACTAATTTTGGACTCACAAACCTTGAGATATGATTTTTCATATAGGGTTGCGCGAAACTGGAAAATCCTGTTTTCCTAGTATCGACTTTACTTTCATTTTCTACTTCAAATTTGGAGTTGGTCAGTCATTGTAGGTAGGGCTTTGAGGTTGTTCATGCCTTTAAGACTAATTGTTACCTTTTCAATCCGAGGTCACCTCTTTGCTTTGCATTAATGGCTCTTTTGACTAGGCATATGGCTCGTAACCGAGTCTCACTTGCAAATTCCATACTAGGTCTTGGAGTCGAGTCTTAAGTGTTTGCCTTGATTGTTCTAGGAGGTGCCGACGATTAAAGCCACACTTGGGAAGGAAACTTTTGAAGTTATCCTTATTTGAACTGGTGAGTGTACCACTCCCCTGAATTATTGCTAAACTGGTTTCCTGTACTTGCAAATTGCTAGTTGAATGTCTTTCCTGACTGTTTATCTTGTATGAGACGAGGGTGTACTTTATCACACTCGTTCTCTTGCTTGTACTGAACAAACTGGAATATGTTACTTGTACTTGTTATGTACTTGAACTTGTTACTTGCACTTGTTATGATGTCGTTTGGAAGAGTATCCAACGACCTTCCTGTTAAACCTGAGCTCAACCTCATGGGGAGTTAATTAAATCGAGCCAGCGAGGGCTTGGTCGAGATAATTGACAATCCATGGGTGCCTGTTCCTGGGGGAATCTTTGGGTATTGAGACTCTTGATTCCGGTATACTCGAGTATTACCATTCCTATTCCTGTTTGGCGTTCGGGCCCGGTAAGGGGTATGTTTGGTGAACGGGATTTTGGCGTTAAAGTGGTGATCTACTGGATTGGTTCCTTTATTTGAACGTTGACGGAGGGTCAACAGGGCTGGATCAAGTATTGCAACGGGGATTTGGCTCCTGAGAGCCACCTGTATCCTTGAAATTGTGATGTTCGTTCATTTCTTTTACTTGATGTGGATATGTGTCCTGTAAATGTTTTCTCATGATTTCTACTGTTATATTTTTGGTACCTCATTGAGCTTCTAGCTCACCCCGTTTCGTTATCCTTGTTTTCCTTAGAGGAAATCACCTTTTGAAGACTATGATGTTTGAAGCATTTGTTGAGCTAGTTTTAGTATTCTTTTGTATAGCTCCTCGATGGTTGGAAAACTTTAAATGTATTTTAACCAAACAATTCCCTTTTGAATTGTAAATTTGCAACCATGTGTATCTAAAAGTGTTTAACCATGTTCCTACGTTGATTTGGTTTGAAAATGTTCTTTTCTAGGGTTATCTAAAGTTGTTGTGCATGTTTGGGTTTCGGACAGTGAATGTTATCTTCTCGAAGTTCTTTTGAGCGGTTGGTAGGGTTTACGCTCGTTCCGGATCGGTGGTCCCGGCGAGAGCGGGGCAGGCGGTCCGCCGAACCCTTTGGTTCATCTTAGGGGGAGGTGGGGCTGTCACAGGTGGTATCAGAGCTGCTTCGCGTGGTCTCTGCGCGGAGTGAGCTTGGGCCAAGTGGTATTATGGTCCCTATTCCGTGAATGTGTACGAATGTTTAAGTGCTCTTTAGAGCATAAGCTTTGGATCATGAAATGTTATAGGTTTTAAACCTTTATCATGGTATTTGGAGACAATAGATCTGTGGGTCTAGTAATAATCTCGATTATAGATGAATTACTCTTGGGACTGGCCAGCCCGAGTTGTGAATTATCTTATTTTGGGATTTTTATGCCCGACTACTAAATAGACGAGAGCCTAGGTTAGAAATGACTTGGGCGGACTAGAAATTCGATTCTATGGAACGTTATGTGATGTGTTAGGGTTTCATTACGGATGATTAACCATGCCTAAGATATAAATTGTATTATTCTCGTAGATTGTGCCCGAATCCCTAGAGAGGGACAGTTTTTAGTTGGTTGCTCTTGTACCATTGGCTTAGTTAGTATCACGAAGGATGTTTCCTTTTGCTTGTGTCTAATTGACTGCTACTGTGTGATCTGTTTGTGTTAGATGTGTTATATGTATATTGCCTACTTTCATCACTTGCACCTGCATACTTTGGTTTTAATACCGTATTCGTGGTCCAACCCTAGACTGGTTAAGCCATATGAAAGGCACCTGTAGTGGACGTGGTCGTGGTCGCGGAATTAGGCAACCCACGACTGAAGGGGATACTAGGGGAACTACGTCTGAACCAAACCCTGAACCTAGGGTTGATCCGAACGTACAAGTGGCCGCAGCCATTCAACGAATGACTGACCTGTTGTCTCATGTAGTAGAACATCAAGGTCAAAATCCTAATCATCAGCCGGAAAATCCTGGTAATCATACCGAGGGTGAGGATAAAGCTCTTGAACGATTTCAGAAGTTTTCGCCATCGAAATTCCTGGGAGGACCAAACCCCGATGTAGCCGAGAGGTGGTTAGAGAAGATGATTGATATCTTTGCCGCGCTACACTACACTGAGGAGCGACAGGTGACATTTGCCGTCTTCCAACTGGAGGGAGCGGCCCGATCTTGGTGGAACATCATAAGGATGAAATGGGAAAGAGAACAAACCCCAAGGACGTGGGTGAATTTCATGAGAGAGTTCAACACGAAGTATTTCCCACCTCTGATCCAGGAAAAGAAGGAAGATGAGTTCATTAGGCTCCGCCAGGGAACTCAAACCGTCGCCGAATATGAGAGCCAGTTCACCAGGTTATCCAAGTTCGCTCCCGAGTTAATCGTGACAGAGCAAAGGAGGATAAGGCGTTTTGTCCAAGGATTAAACGTTGAGATTCAGAAGGCCCTCGCTGTAGCCCAACTCAATACCCTTAGTGATGCGGTGGAGAAAGCTCAACGAGTGGAAAGCGCAAGATTTCAAGTTAGAAACTTTCAAGCAAAGAAAAGGGGATTTCCTGGAAGTAGCTCAGAACAAGAGGATAAGGGTACGCCTCCTAAGATTGGAAGAGGAAACGGGGGAGCACAATTACCGAGGATGTCAAGTGGTGCCTCACAAAAGGCTCAGTCTCCGCTTCCCGTGGTCCCTGCGGGTACTGTGGGAAGCCAAATCACACGGAGGATGTCTGCTGGAAGAAAGGAAGAAAATGTATGCGTTGTGGGAGCGCAGATCATCAAATTGCAAATTGCCCAGGCCGAGCTCGAGAAGGGAGTACGAGGCAACTGCAACCACGACCAACCCTGACCAGTTGAAGGGGGAAAAGAATGGATCGAAAGTGTCAGCTAGGGTGTACTCCTTAGAACAACATCAAGTCTCTGACCCATTTGAGGACGTGGAAGGTAAGATTCTGGTATTCCACCGTTTACTCACTGTTTGCAATTTGGGAAGGAAGAATTCAATGAACTTGGCTAGTGAAGGGATACTGATTGCGATTGGTTAGCTAAGTATCATACTCAATTTGATTGCGAGAAGGAAGTAGTAAAATTTTTGTATCCCGAACAAGGCAATGATAAGGAATTTCGAGGACGAAATTCTGTTAAGGGGAAAAGAGTGTGAGAGCCCGTAAATTTTCTTATTTTCTAGACTTTGCTTTATTTAATTGCACGCCTTTTATGCATTTTCTTTATTAGAAAAATTTTCCAGATACTTTTTATGAGCAAATAGAGTTTTCAAGTTATTTTTCTAGTATAAATGAGTTCAAGAGAATTTTGGAGCGTATACCGGACGTGGGACCCGCTAGTGTGGAAAGTTCGGTAAAATTCGGCCAATTGGGTTAAGTTTTGTATACATGGTTTAATTTACTAGGTGCTAAGAGATGATTAGAGGATACCATATGGATGAGAGTTGGAGAGACAAAAGGATAGAGTAGCATTAATGAGAGTGACAAGTGTCACTTTGTTATTTGGTTGGACTTTGACTTTTGGACCAACTTTACCAATAAATCAAAATTGACCAAAATTTCTCCATTTTATTGCTTGCTTTGGCCAAACCTTGAAGAGGAAACATCAAGCAAAACCTTTCATCTTGCATCTTCAAATTTTTGCCCAATCTTGAGTTCCAACCATTAGCATCTTAAATTACTCCATAAAACTTCTTGCTAGAAAGGATTAAGAAGGATTGGTGGAGTTGTTTTGGAAAGGGAAGCACTAAGCTACCAAATTTCTTGGGGTTTTAAGGTATTTTGCCAAGAACATCCTCTTTACTTCAATTAATTGCTTATTAGTGATTTTTAGTTGTTTTAGATGTTGTTTTGGGGAAGATTAGCACTTGAATGCATGAATTCCAGGTTAGGGTTTTGAATGACCCTGTTCTGTCCGGTTTTATTTGAGCATGTTAGAGGCCGAATCGGATCTTGCCCAAAACATGAAAGTTGTAGAGAATGAT
This sequence comes from Coffea arabica, assembly GCF_036785885.1. NCBI lineage: Eukaryota > Viridiplantae > Streptophyta > Magnoliopsida > Gentianales > Rubiaceae > Coffea > Coffea arabica. The sequence goes on from NC_092321.1 coordinate 25,850,679, forward strand.
GTTTTATAGTAGACTACAAAATTTCAGCTCAATCGGAGTAACGTATCCTGTGAAAAGACCAAAATACCCCTGCTATCCTGTTTCTATTCGAACATGCTAATCAGCTTCTGTAATTGGTTGTTTTATCAGTAATACTACTGATTTGGTTGTTGATGTCTTCTTAAGAATTCTATCCTTGTGTCTTAGTTTTCTAATGGCTTTATAATTACCTGAATTGGAGTTGTGTGTGCTGAGATATGAGTGAATGAATCAAGACTGCTCGTTGAATTTCACAGTGAGTTTTGAACTGGAAAATCTGGAGTTGTTTTGGTAAATTTGACCTAGTTAGGGTGAGAACTGGACTGAGTGGTCTTCATGAAAGTTGTAGGTCCTTGTCTTAGCTTCGAAATGGTATAAATTGCATTCCAATCGGATAACTGTAGCTCCAGTTGTATCCGTTCCGCTAAATGACGTCGAAACTATCTTTTGGTTTAAAGGTTTATAATTGGGGCTTTTCTAGGGTTTCTTTGTTGAGCTACCATTTGGTTGTTTTGAAGGGTATTGTGGCTCTAATTAAAGGTGTTTGATAATTTGTGATTGGGTGTTGAGGTTTGGTTGGAAAGTAAAGAAAGACAAGGGAAATGCTGTCAAAATTTTCGCGGAGCTTCTGCACAGTCTCGGGAAATTTGCTATATCTTGATGTAGGAATGTCGGAATTGAGTTCCGTTTGTTGCATTTTAAACTAGATTCATAGGGTTATAAACCGTGTAAATTTCAGACCCTGTTTCTGTCTGTGAAAATTATGGTGATTCTTCAAAATTGACTGAAATATTGTACCTGTTCTGTCTTCCACTGGATAAAGCAGCAACTTGCGACTTGAATTTGACTGACTTGCGTTCCGAATCTTACAATGGTGTTCTCTGGAAAGTTATAGCCCTTTGAATGTATTTTCCAACGGTATAACTTTTACTAATTTTGGACTCACAAACCTTGAGATATGATTTTTCATATAGGGTTGCGCGAAACTGGAAAATCCTGTTTTCCTAGTATCGACTTTACTTTCATTTTCTACTTCAAATTTGGAGTTGGTCAGTCATTGTAGGTAGGGCTTTGAGGTTGTTCATGCCTTTAAGACTAATTGTTACCTTTTCAATCCGAGGTCACCTCTTTGCTTTGCATTAATGGCTCTTTTGACTAGGCATATGGCTCGTAACCGAGTCTCACTTGCAAATTCCATACTAGGTCTTGGAGTCGAGTCTTAAGTGTTTGCCTTGATTGTTCTAGGAGGTGCCGACGATTAAAGCCACACTTGGGAAGGAAACTTTTGAAGTTATCCTTATTTGAACTGGTGAGTGTACCACTCCCCTGAATTATTGCTAAACTGGTTTCCTGTACTTGCAAATTGCTAGTTGAATGTCTTTCCTGACTGTTTATCTTGTATGAGACGAGGGTGTACTTTATCACACTCGTTCTCTTGCTTGTACTGAACAAACTGGAATATGTTACTTGTACTTGTTATGTACTTGAACTTGTTACTTGCACTTGTTATGATGTCGTTTGGAAGAGTATCCAACGACCTTCCTGTTAAACCTGAGCTCAACCTCATGGGGAGTTAATTAAATCGAGCCAGCGAGGGCTTGGTCGAGATAATTGACAATCCATGGGTGCCTGTTCCTGGGGGAATCTTTGGGTATTGAGACTCTTGATTCCGGTATACTCGAGTATTACCATTCCTATTCCTGTTTGGCGTTCGGGCCCGGTAAGGGGTATGTTTGGTGAACGGGATTTTGGCGTTAAAGTGGTGATCTACTGGATTGGTTCCTTTATTTGAACGTTGACGGAGGGTCAACAGGGCTGGATCAAGTATTGCAACGGGGATTTGGCTCCTGAGAGCCACCTGTATCCTTGAAATTGTGATGTTCGTTCATTTCTTTTACTTGATGTGGATATGTGTCCTGTAAATGTTTTCTCATGATTTCTACTGTTATATTTTTGGTACCTCATTGAGCTTCTAGCTCACCCCGTTTCGTTATCCTTGTTTTCCTTAGAGGAAATCACCTTTTGAAGACTATGATGTTTGAAGCATTTGTTGAGCTAGTTTTAGTATTCTTTTGTATAGCTCCTCGATGGTTGGAAAACTTTAAATGTATTTTAACCAAACAATTCCCTTTTGAATTGTAAATTTGCAACCATGTGTATCTAAAAGTGTTTAACCATGTTCCTACGTTGATTTGGTTTGAAAATGTTCTTTTCTAGGGTTATCTAAAGTTGTTGTGCATGTTTGGGTTTCGGACAGTGAATGTTATCTTCTCGAAGTTCTTTTGAGCGGTTGGTAGGGTTTACGCTCGTTCCGGATCGGTGGTCCCGGCGAGAGCGGGGCAGGCGGTCCGCCGAACCCTTTGGTTCATCTTAGGGGGAGGTGGGGCTGTCACAGGTGGTATCAGAGCTGCTTCGCGTGGTCTCTGCGCGGAGTGAGCTTGGGCCAAGTGGTATTATGGTCCCTATTCCGTGAATGTGTACGAATGTTTAAGTGCTCTTTAGAGCATAAGCTTTGGATCATGAAATGTTATAGGTTTTAAACCTTTATCATGGTATTTGGAGACAATAGATCTGTGGGTCTAGTAATAATCTCGATTATAGATGAATTACTCTTGGGACTGGCCAGCCCGAGTTGTGAATTATCTTATTTTGGGATTTTTATGCCCGACTACTAAATAGACGAGAGCCTAGGTTAGAAATGACTTGGGCGGACTAGAAATTCGATTCTATGGAACGTTATGTGATGTGTTAGGGTTTCATTACGGATGATTAACCATGCCTAAGATATAAATTGTATTATTCTCGTAGATTGTGCCCGAATCCCTAGAGAGGGACAGTTTTTAGTTGGTTGCTCTTGTACCATTGGCTTAGTTAGTATCACGAAGGATGTTTCCTTTTGCTTGTGTCTAATTGACTGCTACTGTGTGATCTGTTTGTGTTAGATGTGTTATATGTATATTGCCTACTTTCATCACTTGCACCTGCATACTTTGGTTTTAATACCGTATTCGTGGTCCAACCCTAGACTGGTTAAGCCATATGAAAGGCACCTGTAGTGGACGTGGTCGTGGTCGCGGAATTAGGCAACCCACGACTGAAGGGGATACTAGGGGAACTACGTCTGAACCAAACCCTGAACCTAGGGTTGATCCGAACGTACAAGTGGCCGCAGCCATTCAACGAATGACTGACCTGTTGTCTCATGTAGTAGAACATCAAGGTCAAAATCCTAATCATCAGCCGGAAAATCCTGGTAATCATACCGAGGGTGAGGATAAAGCTCTTGAACGATTTCAGAAGTTTTCGCCATCGAAATTCCTGGGAGGACCAAACCCCGATGTAGCCGAGAGGTGGTTAGAGAAGATGATTGATATCTTTGCCGCGCTACACTACACTGAGGAGCGACAGGTGACATTTGCCGTCTTCCAACTGGAGGGAGCGGCCCGATCTTGGTGGAACATCATAAGGATGAAATGGGAAAGAGAACAAACCCCAAGGACGTGGGTGAATTTCATGAGAGAGTTCAACACGAAGTATTTCCCACCTCTGATCCAGGAAAAGAAGGAAGATGAGTTCATTAGGCTCCGCCAGGGAACTCAAACCGTCGCCGAATATGAGAGCCAGTTCACCAGGTTATCCAAGTTCGCTCCCGAGTTAATCGTGACAGAGCAAAGGAGGATAAGGCGTTTTGTCCAAGGATTAAACGTTGAGATTCAGAAGGCCCTCGCTGTAGCCCAACTCAATACCCTTAGTGATGCGGTGGAGAAAGCTCAACGAGTGGAAAGCGCAAGATTTCAAGTTAGAAACTTTCAAGCAAAGAAAAGGGGATTTCCTGGAAGTAGCTCAGAACAAGAGGATAAGGGTACGCCTCCTAAGATTGGAAGAGGAAACGGGGGAGCACAATTACCGAGGATGTCAAGTGGTGCCTCACAAAAGGCTCAGTCTCCGCTTCCCGTGGTCCCTGCGGGTACTGTGGGAAGCCAAATCACACGGAGGATGTCTGCTGGAAGAAAGGAAGAAAATGTATGCGTTGTGGGAGCGCAGATCATCAAATTGCAAATTGCCCAGGCCGAGCTCGAGAAGGGAGTACGAGGCAACTGCAACCACGACCAACCCTGACCAGTTGAAGGGGGAAAAGAATGGATCGAAAGTGTCAGCTAGGGTGTACTCCTTAGAACAACATCAAGTCTCTGACCCATTTGAGGACGTGGAAGGTAAGATTCTGGTATTCCACCGTTTACTCACTGTTTGCAATTTGGGAAGGAAGAATTCAATGAACTTGGCTAGTGAAGGGATACTGATTGCGATTGGTTAGCTAAGTATCATACTCAATTTGATTGCGAGAAGGAAGTAGTAAAATTTTTGTATCCCGAACAAGGCAATGATAAGGAATTTCGAGGACGAAATTCTGTTAAGGGGAAAAGAGTGTGAGAGCCCGTAAATTTTCTTATTTTCTAGACTTTGCTTTATTTAATTGCACGCCTTTTATGCATTTTCTTTATTAGAAAAATTTTCCAGATACTTTTTATGAGCAAATAGAGTTTTCAAGTTATTTTTCTAGTATAAATGAGTTCAAGAGAATTTTGGAGCGTATACCGGACGTGGGACCCGCTAGTGTGGAAAGTTCGGTAAAATTCGGCCAATTGGGTTAAGTTTTGTATACATGGTTTAATTTACTAGGTGCTAAGAGATGATTAGAGGATACCATATGGATGAGAGTTGGAGAGACAAAAGGATAGAGTAGCATTAATGAGAGTGACAAGTGTCACTTTGTTATTTGGTTGGACTTTGACTTTTGGACCAACTTTACCAATAAATCAAAATTGACCAAAATTTCTCCATTTTATTGCTTGCTTTGGCCAAACCTTGAAGAGGAAACATCAAGCAAAACCTTTCATCTTGCATCTTCAAATTTTTGCCCAATCTTGAGTTCCAACCATTAGCATCTTAAATTACTCCATAAAACTTCTTGCTAGAAAGGATTAAGAAGGATTGGTGGAGTTGTTTTGGAAAGGGAAGCACTAAGCTACCAAATTTCTTGGGGTTTTAAGGTATTTTGCCAAGAACATCCTCTTTACTTCAATTAATTGCTTATTAGTGATTTTTAGTTGTTTTAGATGTTGTTTTGGGGAAGATTAGCACTTGAATGCATGAATTCCAGGTTAGGGTTTTGAATGACCCTGTTCTGTCCGGTTTTATTTGAGCATGTTAGAGGCCGAATCGGATCTTGCCCAAAACATGAAAGTTGTAGAGAATGATGTTTTATAGTAGACTACAAAATTTCAGCTCAATCGGAAAACCGTGTAAATTTCAGACCCTGTTTCTGTCTGTGAAAATTATGGTGATTCTTCAAAATTGACTGAAATATTGTACCTGTTCTGTCTTCCACTGGATAAAGCAGCAACTTGCGACTTGAATTTGACTGACTTGCGTTCCGAATCTTACAATGGTGTTCTCTGGAAAGTTATAGCCCTTTGAATGTATTTTCCAACGGTATAACTTTTACTAATTTTGGACTCACAAACCTTGAGATATGATTTTTCATATAGGGTTGCGCGAAACTGGAAAATCCTGTTTTCCTAGTATCGACTTTACTTTCATTTTCTACTTCAAATTTGGAGTTGGTCAGTCATTGTAGGTAGGGCTTTGAGGTTGTTCATGCCTTTAAGACTAATTGTTACCTTTTCAATCCGAGGTCACCTCTTTGCTTTGCATTAATGGCTCTTTTGACTAGGCATATGGCTCGTAACCGAGTCTCACTTGCAAATTCCATACTAGGTCTTGGAGTCGAGTCTTAAGTGTTTGCCTTGATTGTTCTAGGAGGTGCCGACGATTAAAGCCACACTTGGGAAGGAAACTTTTGAAGTTATCCTTATTTGAACTGGTGAGTGTACCACTCCCCTGAATTATTGCTAAACTGGTTTCCTGTACTTGCAAATTGCTAGTTGAATGTCTTTCCTGACTGTTTATCTTGTATGAGACGAGGGTGTACTTTATCACACTCGTTCTCTTGCTTGTACTGAACAAACTGGAATATGTTACTTGTACTTGTTATGTACTTGAACTTGTTACTTGCACTTGTTATGATGTCGTTTGGAAGAGTATCCAACGACCTTCCTGTTAAACCTGAGCTCAACCTCATGGGGAGTTAATTAAATCGAGCCAGCGAGGGCTTGGTCGAGATAATTGACAATCCATGGGTGCCTGTTCCTGGGGGAAATCTTTGGGTATTGAGACTCTTGATTCCGGTATACTCGAGTATTACCATTCCTATTCCTGTTTGGCGTTCGGGCCCGGTAAGGGGTATGTTTGGTGAACGGGATTTTGGCGTTAAAGTGGTGATCTACTGGATTGGTTCCTTTATTTGAACGTTGACGGAGGGTCAACAGGGCTGGATCAAGTATTGCAACGGGGATTTGGCTCCTGAGAGCCACCTGTATCCTTGAAATTGTGATGTTCGTTCATTTCTTTTACTTGATGTGGATATGTGTCCTGTAAATGTTTTCTCATGATTTCTACTGTTATATTTTTGGTACCTCATTGAGCTTCTAGCTCACCCCGTTTCGTTATCCTTGTTTTCCTTAGAGGAAATCACCTTTTGAAGACTATGATGTTTGAAGCATTTGTTGAGCTAGTTTTAGTATTCTTTTGTATAGCTCCTCGATGGTTGGAAAACTTTAAATGTATTTTAACCAAACAATTCCCTTTTGAATTGTAAATTTGCAACCATGTGTATCTAAAAGTGTTTAACCATGTTCCTACGTTGATTTGGTTTGAAAATGTTCTTTTCTAGGGTTATCTAAAGTTTTTGTGCATGTTTGGGTTTCGGACAGTGAATGTTATCTTCTCGAAGTTCTTTTGAGCGGTTGGTAGGGTTTACGCTCGTTCCGGATCGGTGGTCCCGGCGAGAGCGGGGCAGGCGGTCCGCCGAACCCTTTGGTTCATCTTAGGGGGAGGTGGGGCTGTCACAGGTGGTATCAGAGCTGCTTCGCGTGGTCTCTGCGCGGAGTGAGCTTGGGCCAAGTGGTATTATGGTCCCTATTCCGTGAATGTGTACGAATGTTTAAGTGCTCTTTAGAGCATAAGCTTTGGATCATGAAATGTTATAGGTTTTAAACCTTTATCATGGTATTTGGAGACAATAGATCTGTGGGTCTAGTAATAATCTCGATTATAGATGAATTACTCTTGGGACTGGCCAGCCCGAGTTGTGAATTATCTTATTTTGGGATTTTTATGCCCGACTACTAAATAGACGAGAGCCTAGGTTAGAAATGACTTGGGCGGACTAGAAATTCGATTCTATGGAACGTCATGTGATGTGTTAGGGTTTCATTACGGATGATTAACCATGCCTAAGATATAAATTGTATTATTCTCGTAGATTGTGCCCGAAACCCTAGAGAGGGACAGTTTTTAGTTGGTTGCTCTTGTACCATTGGCTTAGTTAGTATCACGAAGGATGTTTCCTTTTGCTTGTGTCTAATTGACTGCTACTGTGTGATCTGTTTGTGTTAGATGTGTTATATGTATATTGCCTACTTTCATCACTTGCACCTGCATACTTTGGTTTTAATACCGTATTCGTGGTCCAACCCTAGACTGGTTAAGCCATATGAAAGGCACCTGTAGTGGACGTGGTCGTGGTCGCGGAATTAGACAACCCACGACTGAAGGGGATACTAGGGGAACTACGTCTGAACCAAACCCTGAACCTAGGGTTGATCCGAACGTACAAGTGGCCGCAGCCATTCAACGAATGACTGACCTGTTGTCTCATGTAGTAGAACATCAAGGTCAAAATCCTAATCATCAGCCGGAAAATCCTGGTAATCATACCGAGGGTGAGGATAAAGCTCTTGAACGATTTCAGAAGTTTTCGCCATCGAAATTCCTGGGAGGACCAAACCCCGATTTAGCCGAGAGGTGGTTAGAGAAGATGATTGATATCTTTGCCGCGCTACACTACACTGAGGAGCGACAGGTGACATTTGCCGTCTTCCAACTGGAGGGAGCGGCCCGATCTTGGTGGAACATCATAAGGATGAAATGGGAAAGAGAACAAACCCCAAGGACGTGGGTGAATTTCATGAGAGAGTTCAACACGAAGTATTTCCCACCTCTGATCCAGGAAAAGAAGGAAGATGAGTTCATTAGGCTCCGCCAGGGAACTCAAACCGTCGCCGAATATGAGAGCCAGTTCACCAGGTTATCCAAGTTCGCTCCCGAGTTAATCGTGACAGAGCAAAGGAGGATAAGGCGTTTTGTCCAAGGATTAAACGTTGAGATTCAGAAGGCCCTCGCTGTAGCCCAACTCAATACCCTTAGTGATGCGGTGGAGAAAGCTCAACGAGTGGAAAGCGCAAGATTTCAAGTTAGAAACTTTCAAGCAAAGAAAAGGGGATTTCCTGGAAGTAGCTCAGAACAAGAGGATAAGGGTACGCCTCCTAAGATTGGAAGAGGAAACGGGGGAGCACAATTACCGAGGATGTCAAGTGGTGCCTCACAAAAGGCTCAGTCTCCGCTTCCCGTGGTCCCTGCGGGTACTGTGGGAAGCCAAATCACACGGAGGATGTCTGCTGGAAGAAAGGAAGAAAATGTATGCGTTGTGGGAGCGCAGATCATCAAATTGCAAATTGCCCAGGCCGAGCTCGAGAAGGGAGTACGAGGCAACTGCAACCACGACCAACCCTGACCAGTTGAAGGGGGAAAAGAATGGATCGAAAGTGTCAGCTAGGGTGTACTCCTTAGAACAACATCAAGTCTCTGACCCATTTGAGGACGTGGAAGGTAAGATTCTGGTATTCCACCGTTTACTCACTGTTTGCAATTTGGGAAGGAAGAATTCAATGAACTTGGCTAGTGAAGGGATACTGATTGCGATTGGTTAGCTAAGTATCATACTCAATTTGATTACGAGAAGGAAGTAGTAAAATTTTTGTATCCCGAACAAGGCAATGATAAGGAATTTCGAGAACGAAATTCTGTTAAGGGGAAAAGAGTGTGAGAGCCCGTAAATTTTCTTATTTTCTAGACTTTGCTTTATTTAATTGCACGCCTTTTATGCATTTTCTTTATTAGAAAAATTTTCCAGATACTTTTTATGAGCAAATAGAGTTTTCAAGTTATTTTTCTAGTATAAATGAGTTCAAGAGAATTTTGGAGCGTATACCGGACGTGGGACCCGCTAGTGTGGAAAGTTCGGTAAAATTCGACCAATTGGGTTAAGTTTTGTATACATGGTTTAATTTACTAGGTGCTAAGAGATGATTAGAGGATACCATATGGATGAGAGTTGGAGAGACAAAAGGATAGAGTAGCATTAATGAGAGTGACAAGTGTCACTTTGTTATTTGGTTGGACTTTGACTTTTGGACCAACTTTACCAATAAATCAAAATTGACCAAAATTTCTCCATTTTATTGCTTGCTTTGGCCAAACCTTGAAGAGGAAACATCAAGCAAAACCTTTCATCTTGCATCTTCAAATTTTTGCCCAATCTTGAGTTCCAACCATTAGCATCTTAAATTACTCCATAAAACTTCTTGCTAGAAAGGATTAAGAAGGATTGGTGGAGTTGTTTTGGAAAGGGAAGCACTAAGCTACCAAATTTCTTGGGGTTTTAAGGTATTTTGCCAAGAACATCCTCTTTACTTCAATTAATTGCTTATTAGTGATTTTTAGTTGTTTTAGATGTTGTTTTGGGGAAGATTAGCACTTGAATGCATGAATTCCAGGTTAGGGTTTTGAATGACCCTGTTCTGTCCGGTTTTATTTGAGCATGTTAGAGGCCGAATCGGATCTTTCCCAAAACATGAAAGTTGTAGAGAATGATGTTTTATAGTAGACTACAAAATTTCAGCTCAATCGGAGTAACGTATCCTGTGAAAAGACCAAAATACCCCTGCTATCCTGTTTCTATTCGAACATGCTAATCAGCTTCTGTAATTGGTTGTTTTATCAGTAATACTACTGATTTGGTTGTTGATGTCTTCTTAAGAATTCTATCCTTGTGTCTTAGTTTTCTAATGGCTTTATAATTACCTGAATTGGAGTTGTGTGTGCTGAGATATGAGTGAATGAATCAAGACTGCTCGTTGAATTTCACAGTGAGTTTTGAACTGGAAAATCTGGAGTTGTTTTGGTAAATTTGACCTAGTTAGGGTGAGAACTGGACTGAGTGGTCTTCATGAAAGTTGTAGGTCCTTGTCTTAGCTTCGAAATGGTATAAATTGCATTCCAATCGGATAACTGTAGCTCCAGTTGTATCCGTTCCGCTAAATGACGTCGAAACTATCTTTTGGTTTAAAGGTTTATAATTGGGGCTTTTCTAGGGTTTCTTTGTTGAGCTACCATTTGGTTGTTTTGAAGGGTATTGTGGCTCTAATTAAAGGTGTTTGATAATTTGTGATTGGGTGTTGAGGTTTGGTTGGAAAGTAAAGAAAGACAAGGGAAATGCTGTCAAAATTTTCGCGGAGCTTCTGCACAGTCTAGGGAAATTTACTATATCTTGATGTAGGAATGTCGGAATTGAGTTCCGTTTGTTGCATTTTAAACTAGATTCATAGGGTTATAAACCGTGTAAATTTCAGATCCTGTTTCTGTCTGTGAAAATTATGGTGATTCTTCAAAATTGACTGAAATATTGTACCTGTTCTGTCTTCCACTGGATAAAGCAGCAACTTGCGACTTGAATTTGACTGACTTGCGTTCCGAATCTTACAATGGTGTTCTCTGGAAAGTTATAGCCCTTTGAATGTATTTTCCAACGGTATAACTTTTACTAATTTTGGACTCACAAACCTTGAGATATGATTTTTCATATAGGGTTGCGCGAAACTGGAAAATCCTGTTTTCCTAGTATCGACTTTACTTTCATTTTCTACTTCAAATTTGGAGTTGGTCAGTCATTGTAGGTAGGGCTTTGAGGTTGTTCATGCCTTTAAGACTAATTGTTACCTTTTCAATCCGAGGTCACCTCTTTGCTTTGCATTAATGGCTCTTTTGACTAGGCATATGGCTCGTAACCGAGTCTCACTTGCAAATTCCATACTAGGTCTTGGAGTCGAGTCTTAAGTGTTTGCCTTGATTGTTCTAGGAGGTGCCGACGATTAAAGCCACACTTGGGAAGGAAACTTTTGAAGTTATCCTTATTTGAACTGGTGAGTGTACCACTCCCCTGAATTATTGCTAAACTGGTTTCCTGTACTTGCAAATTGCTAGTTGAATGTCTTTCCTGACTGTTTATCTTGTATGAGACGAGGGTGTACTTTATCACACTCGTTCTCTTGCTTGTACTGAACAAACTGGAATATGTTACTTGTACTTGTTATGTACTTGAACTTGTTACTTGCACTTGTTATGATGTCGTTTGGAAGAGTATCCAACGACCTTCCTGTTAAACCTGAGCTCAACCTCATGGGGAGTTAATTAAATCGAGCCAGCGAGGGCTTGGTCGAGATAATTGACAATCCATGGGTGCCTGTTCCTGGGGGAAATCTTTGGGTATTGAGACTCTTGATTCCGGTATACTCGAGTATTACCATTCCTATTCCTGTTTGGCGTTCGGGCCCGGTAAGGGGTATGTTTGGTGAACGGGATTTTGGCGTTAAAGTGGTGATCTACTGGATTGGTTCCTTTATTTGAACGTTGACGGAGGGTCAACAGGGCTGGATCAAGTATTGCAACGGGGATTTGGCTCCTGAGAGCCACCTGTATCCTTGAAATTGTGATGTTCGTTCATTTCTTTTACTTGATGTGGATATGTGTCCTGTAAATGTTTTCTCATGATTTCTACTGTTATATTTTTGGTACCTCATTGAGCTTCTAGCTCACCCCGTTTCGTTATCCTTGTTTTCCTTAGAGGAAATCACCTTTTGAAGACTATGATGTTTGAAGCATTTGTTGAGCTAGTTTTAGTATTCTTTTGTATAGCTCCTCGATGGTTGGAAAACTTTAAATGTATTTTAACCAAACAATTCCCTTTTGAATTGTAAATTTGCAACCATGTGTATCTAAAAGTGTTTAACCATGTTCCTACGTTGATTTGGTTTGAAAATGTTCTTTTCTAGGGTTATCTAAAGTTTTTGTGCATGTTTGGGTTTCGGACAGTGAATGTTATCTTCTCGAAGTTCTTTTGAGCGGTTGGTAGGGTTTACGCTCGTTCCGGATCGGTGGTCCCGGCGAGAGCGGGGCAGGCGGTCCGCCGAACCCTTTGGTTCATCTTAGGGGGAGGTGGGGCTGTCACAGGTGGTATCAGAGCTGCTTCGCGTGGTCTCTGCGCGGAGTGAGCTTGGGCCAAGTGGTATTATGGTCCCTATTCCGTGAATGTGTACGAATGTTTAAGTGCTCTTTAGAGCATAAGCTTTGGATCATGAAATGTTATAGGTTTTAAACCTTTATCATGGTATTTGGAGACAATAGATCTGTGGGTCTAGTAATAATCTCGATTATAGATGAATTACTCTTGGGACTGGCCAGCCCGAGTTGTGAATTATCTTATTTTGGGATTTTTATGCCCGACTACTAAATAGACGAGAGCCTAGGTTAGAAATGACTTGGGCGGACTAGAAATTCGATTCTATGGAACGTCATGTGATGTGTTAGGGTTTCATTACGGATGATTAACCATGCCTAAGATATAAATTGTATTATTCTCGTAGATTGTGCCCGAAACCCTAGAGAGGGACAGTTTTTAGTTGGTTGCTCTTGTACCATTGGCTTAGTTAGTATCACGAAGGATGTTTCCTTTTGCTTGTGTCTAATTGACTGCTACTGTGTGATCTGTTTGTGTTAGATGTGTTATATGTATATTGCCTACTTTCATCACTTGCACCTGCATACTTTGGTTTTAATACCGTATTCGTGGTCCAACCCTAGACTGGTTAAGCCATATGAAAGGCACCTGTAGTGGACGTGGTCGTGGTCGCGGAATTAGACAACCCACGACTGAAGGGGATACTAGGGGAACTACGTCTGAACCAAACCCTGAACCTAGGGTTGATCCGAACGTACAAGTGGCCGCAGCCATTCAACGAATGACTGACCTGTTGTCTCATGTAGTAGAACATCAAGGTCAAAATCCTAATCATCAGCCGGAAAATCCTGGTAATCATACCGAGGGTGAGGATAAAGCTCTTGAACGATTTCAGAAGTTTTCGCCATCGAAATTCCTGGGAGGACCAAACCCCGATTTAGCCGAGAGGTGGTTAGAGAAGATGATTGATATCTTTGCCGCGCTACACTACACTGAGGAGCGACAGGTGACATTTGCCGTCTTCCAACTGGAGGGAGCGGCCCGATCTTGGTGGAACATCATAAGGATGAAATGGGAAAGAGAACAAACCCCAAGGACGTGGGTGAATTTCATGAGAGAGTTCAACACGAAGTATTTCCCACCTCTGATCCAGGAAAAGAAGGAAGATGAGTTCATTAGGCTCCGCCAGGGAACTCAAACCGTCGCCGAATATGAGAGCCAGTTCACCAGGTTATCCAAGTTCGCTCCCGAGTTAATCGTGACAGAGCAAAGGAGGATAAGGCGTTTTGTCCAAGGATTAAACGTTGAGATTCAGAAGGCCCTCGCTGTAGCCCAACTCAATACCCTTAGTGATGCGGTGGAGAAAGCTCAACGAGTGGAAAGCGCAAGATTTCAAGTTAGAAACTTTCAAGCAAAGAAAAGGGGATTTCCTGGAAGTAGCTCAGAACAAGAGGATAAGGGTACGCCTCCTAAGATTGGAAGAGGAAACGGGGGAGCACAATTACCGAGGATGTCAAGTGGTGCCTCACAAAAGGCTCAGTCTCCGCTTCCCGTGGTCCCTGCGGGTACTGTGGGAAGCCAAATCACACGGAGGATGTCTGCTGGAAGAAAGGAAGAAAATGTATGCGTTGTGGGAGCGCAGATCATCAAATTGCAAATTGCCCAGGCCGAGCTCGAGAAGGGAGTACGAGGCAACTGCAACCACGACCAACCCTGACCAGTTGAAGGGGGAAAAGAATGGATCGAAAGTGTCAGCTAGGGTGTACTCCTTAGAACAACATCAAGTCTCTGACCCATTTGAGGACGTGGAAGGTAAGATTCTGGTATTCCACCGTTTACTCACTGTTTGCAATTTGGGAAGGAAGAATTCAATGAACTTGGCTAGTGAAGGGATACTGATTGCGATTGGTTAGCTAAGTATCATACTCAATTTGATTACGAGAAGGAAGTAGTAAAATTTTTGTATCCCGAACAAGGCAATGATAAGGAATTTCGAGAACGAAATTCTGTTAAGGGGAAAAGAGTGTGAGAGCCCGTAAATTTTCTTATTTTCTAGACTTTGCTTTATTTAATTGCACGCCTTTTATGCATTTTCTTTATTAGAAAAATTTTCCAGATACTTTTTATGAGCAAATAGAGTTTTCAAGTTATTTTTCTAGTATAAATGAGTTCAAGAGAATTTTGGAGCGTATACCGGACGTGGGACCCGCTAGTGTGGAAAGTTCGGTAAAATTCGACCAATTGGGTTAAGTTTTGTATACATGGTTTAATTTACTAGGTGCTAAGAGATGATTAGAGGATACCATATGGATGAGAGTTGGAGAGACAAAAGGATAGAGTAGCATTAATGAGAGTGACAAGTGTCACTTTGTTATTTGGTTGGACTTTGACTTTTGGACCAACTTTACCAATAAATCAAAATTGACCAAAATTTCTCCATTTTATTGCTTGCTTTGGCCAAACCTTGAAGAGGAAACATCAAGCAAAACCTTTCATCTTGCATCTTCAAATTTTTGCCCAATCTTGAGTTCCAACCATTAGCATCTTAAATTACTCCATAAAACTTCTTGCTAGAAAGGATTAAGAAGGATTGGTGGAGTTGTTTTGGAAAGGGAAGCACTAAGCTACCAAATTTCTTGGGGTTTTAAGGTATTTTGCCAAGAACATCCTCTTTACTTCAATTAATTGCTTATTAGTGATTTTTAGTTGTTTTAGATGTTGTTTTGGGGAAGATTAGCACTTGAATGCATGAATTCCAGGTTAGGGTTTTGAATGACCCTGTTCTGTCCGGTTTTATTTGAGCATGTTAGAGGCCGAATCGGATCTTTCCCAAAACATGAAAGTTGTAGAGAATGATGTTTTATAGTAGACTACAAAATTTCAGCTCAATCGGAGTAACGTATCCTGTGAAAAGACCAAAATACCCCTGCTATCCTGTTTCTATTCGAACATGCTAATCAGCTTCTGTAATTGGTTGTTTTATCAGTAATACTACTGATTTGGTTGTTGATGTCTTCTTAAGAATTCTATCCTTGTGTCTTAGTTTTCTAATGGCTTTATAATTACCTGAATTGGAGTTGTGTGTGCTGAGATATGAGTGAATGAATCAAGACTGCTCGTTGAATTTCACAGTGAGTTTTGAACTGGAAAATCTGGAGTTGTTTTGGTAAATTTGACCTAGTTAGGGTGAGAACTGGACTGAGTGGTCTTCATGAAAGTTGTAGGTCCTTGTCTTAGCTTCGAAATGGTATAAATTGCATTCCAATCGGATAACTGTAGCTCCAGTTGTATCCGTTCCGCTAAATGACGTCGAAACTATCTTTTGGTTTAAAGGTTTATAATTGGGGCTTTTCTAGGGTTTCTTTGTTGAGCTACCATTTGGTTGTTTTGAAGGGTATTGTGGCTCTAATTAAAGGTGTTTGATAATTTGTGATTGGGTGTTGAGGTTTGGTTGGAAAGTAAAGAAAGACAAGGGAAATGCTGTCAAAATTTTCGCGGAGCTTCTGCACAGTCTAGGGAAATTTACTATATCTTGATGTAGGAATGTCGGAATTGAGTTCCGTTTGTTGCATTTTAAACTAGATTCATAGGGTTATAAACCGTGTAAATTTCAGATCCTGTTTCTGTCTGTGAAAATTATGGTGATTCTTCAAAATTGACTGAAATATTGTACCTGTTCTGTCTTCCACTGGATAAAGCAGCAACTTGCGACTTGAATTTGACTGACTTGCGTTCCGAATCTTACAATGGTGTTCTCTGGAAAGTTATAGCCCTTTGAATGTATTTTCCAACGGTATAACTTTTACTAATTTTGGACTCACAAACCTTGAGATATGATTTTTCATATAGGGTTGCGCGAAACTGGAAAATCCTGTTTTCCTAGTATCGACTTTACTTTCATTTTCTACTTCAAATTTGGAGTTGGTCAGTCATTGTAGGTAGGGCTTTGAGGTTGTTCATGCCTTTAAGACTAATTGTTACCTTTTCAATCCGAGGTCACCTCTTTGCTTTGCATTAATGGCTCTTTTGACTAGGCATATGGCTCGTAACCGAGTCTCACTTGCAAATTCCATACTAGGTCTTGGAGTCGAGTCTTAAGTGTTTGCCTTGATTGTTCTAGGAGGTGCCGACGATTAAAGCCACACTTGGGAAGGAAACTTTTGAAGTTATCCTTATTTGAACTGGTGAGTGTACCACTCCCCTGAATTATTGCTAAACTGGTTTCCTGTACTTGCAAATTGCTAGTTGAATGTCTTTCCTGACTGTTTATCTTGTATGAGACGAGGGTGTACTTTATCACACTCGTTCTCTTGCTTGTACTGAACAAACTGGAATATGTTACTTGTACTTGTTATGTACTTGAACTTGTTACTTGCACTTGTTATGATGTCGTTTGGAAGAGTATCCAACGACCTTCCTGTTAAACCTGAGCTCAACCTCATGGGGAGTTAATTAAATCGAGCCAGCGAGGGCTTGGTCGAGATAATTGACAATCCATGGGTGCCTGTTCCTGGGGGAATCTTTGGGTATTGAGACTCTTGATTCCGGTATACTCGAGTATTACCATTCCTATTCCTGTTTGGCGTTCGGGCCCGGTAAGGGGTATGTTTGGTGAACGGGATTTTGGCGTTAAAGTGGTGATCTACTGGATTGGTTCCTTTATTTGAACGTTGACGGAGGGTCAACAGGGCTGGATCAAGTATTGCAACGGGGATTTGGCTCCTGAGAGCCACCTGTATCCTTGAAATTGTGATGTTCGTTCATTTCTTTTACTTGATGTGGATATGTGTCCTGTAAATGTTTTCTCATGATTTCTACTGTTATATTTTTGGTACCTCATTGAGCTTCTAGCTCACCCCGTTTCGTTATCCTTGTTTTCCTTAGAGGAAATCACCTTTTGAAGACTATGATGTTTGAAGCATTTGTTGAGCTAGTTTTAGTATTCTTTTGTATAGCTCCTCGATGGTTGGAAAACTTTAAATGTATTTTAACCAAACAATTCCCTTTTGAATTGTAAATTTGCAACCATGTGTATCTAAAAGTGTTTAACCATGTTCCTACGTTGATTTGGTTTGAAAATGTTCTTTTCTAGGGTTATCTAAAGTTGTTGTGCATGTTTGGGTTTCGGACAGTGAATGTTATCTTCTCGAAGTTCTTTTGAGCGGTTGGTAGGGTTTACGCTCGTTCCGGATCGGTGGTCCCGGCGAGAGCGGGGCAGGCGGTCCGCCGAACCCTTTGGTTCATCTTAGGGGGAGGTGGGGCTGTCACAGGTGGTATCAGAGCTGCTTCGCGTGGTCTCTGCGCGGAGTGAGCTTGGGCCAAGTGGTATTATGGTCCCTATTCCGTGAATGTGTACGAATGTTTAAGTGCTCTTTAGAGCATAAGCTTTGGATCATGAAATGTTATAGGTTTTAAACCTTTATCATGGTATTTGGAGACAATAGATCTGTGGGTCTAGTAATAATCTCGATTATAGATGAATTACTCTTGGGACTGGCCAGCCCGAGTTGTGAATTATCTTATTTTGGGATTTTTATGCCCGACTACTAAATAGACGAGAGCCTAGGTTAGAAATGACTTGGGCGGACTAGAAATTCGATTCTATGGAACGTTATGTGATGTGTTAGGGTTTCATTACGGATGATTAACCATGCCTAAGATATAAATTGTATTATTCTCGTAGATTGTGCCCGAATCCCTAGAGAGGGACAGTTTTTAGTTGGTTGCTCTTGTACCATTGGCTTAGTTAGTATCACGAAGGATGTTTCCTTTTGCTTGTGTCTAATTGACTGCTACTGTGTGATCTGTTTGTGTTAGATGTGTTATATGTATATTGCCTACTTTCATCACTTGCACCTGCATACTTTGGTTTTAATACCGTATTCGTGGTCCAACCCTAGACTGGTTAAGCCATATGAAAGGCACCTGTAGTGGACGTGGTCGTGGTCGCGGAATTAGGCAACCCACGACTGAAGGGGATACTAGGGGAACTACGTCTGAACCAAACCCTGAACCTAGGGTTGATCCGAACGTACAAGTGGCCGCAGCCATTCAACGAATGACTGACCTGTTGTCTCATGTAGTAGAACATCAAGGTCAAAATCCTAATCATCAGCCGGAAAATCCTGGTAATCATACCGAGGGTGAGGATAAAGCTCTTGAACGATTTCAGAAGTTTTCGCCATCGAAATTCCTGGGAGGACCAAACCCCGATGTAGCCGAGAGGTGGTTAGAGAAGATGATTGATATCTTTGCCGCGCTACACTACACTGAGGAGCGACAGGTGACATTTGCCGTCTTCCAACTGGAGGGAGCGGCCCGATCTTGGTGGAACATCATAAGGATGAAATGGGAAAGAGAACAAACCCCAAGGACGTGGGTGAATTTCATGAGAGAGTTCAACACGAAGTATTTCCCACCTCTGATCCAGGAAAAGAAGGAAGATGAGTTCATTAGGCTCCGCCAGGGAACTCAAACCGTCGCCGAATATGAGAGCCAGTTCACCAGGTTATCCAAGTTCGCTCCCGAGTTAATCGTGACAGAGCAAAGGAGGATAAGGCGTTTTGTCCAAGGATTAAACGTTGAGATTCAGAAGGCCCTCGCTGTAGCCCAACTCAATACCCTTAGTGATGCGGTGGAGAAAGCTCAACGAGTGGAAAGCGCAAGATTTCAAGTTAGAAACTTTCAAGCAAAGAAAAGGGGATTTCCTGGAAGTAGCTCAGAACAAGAGGATAAGGGTACGCCTCCTAAGATTGGAAGAGGAAACGGGGGAGCACAATTACCGAGGATGTCAAGTGGTGCCTCACAAAAGGCTCAGTCTCCGCTTCCCGTGGTCCCTGCGGGTACTGTGGGAAGCCAAATCACACGGAGGATGTCTGCTGGAAGAAAGGAAGAAAATGTATGCGTTGTGGGAGCGCAGATCATCAAATTGCAAATTGCCCAGGCCGAGCTCGAGAAGGGAGTACGAGGCAACTGCAACCACGACCAACCCTGACCAGTTGAAGGGGGAAAAGAATGGATCGAAAGTGTCAGCTAGGGTGTACTCCTTAGAACAACATCAAGTCTCTGACCCATTTGAGGACGTGGAAGGTAAGATTCTGGTATTCCACCGTTTACTCACTGTTTGCAATTTGGGAAGGAAGAATTCAATGAACTTGGCTAGTGAAGGGATACTGATTGCGATTGGTTAGCTAAGTATCATACTCAATTTGATTGCGAGAAGGAAGTAGTAAAATTTTTGTATCCCGAACAAGGCAATGATAAGGAATTTCGAGGACGAAATTCTGTTAAGGGGAAAAGAGTGTGAGAGCCCGTAAATTTTCTTATTTTCTAGACTTTGCTTTATTTAATTGCACGCCTTTTATGCATTTTCTTTATTAGAAAAATTTTCCAGATACTTTTTATGAGCAAATAGAGTTTTCAAGTTATTTTTCTAGTATAAATGAGTTCAAGAGAATTTTGGAGCGTATACCGGACGTGGGACCCGCTAGTGTGGAAAGTTCGGTAAAATTCGGCCAATTGGGTTAAGTTTTGTATACATGGTTTAATTTACTAGGTGCTAAGAGATGATTAGAGGATACCATATGGATGAGAGTTGGAGAGACAAAAGGATAGAGTAGCATTAATGAGAGTGACAAGTGTCACTTTGTTATTTGGTTGGACTTTGACTTTTGGACCAACTTTACCAATAAATCAAAATTGACCAAAATTTCTCCATTTTATTGCTTGCTTTGGCCAAACCTTGAAGAGGAAACATCAAGCAAAACCTTTCATCTTGCATCTTCAAATTTTTGCCCAATCTTGAGTTCCAACCATTAGCATCTTAAATTACTCCATAAAACTTCTTGCTAGAAAGGATTAAGAAGGATTGGTGGAGTTGTTTTGGAAAGGGAAGCACTAAGCTACCAAATTTCTTGGGGTTTTAAGGTATTTTGCCAAGAACATCCTCTTTACTTCAATTAATTGCTTATTAGTGATTTTTAGTTGTTTTAGATGTTGTTTTGGGGAAGATTAGCACTTGAATGCATGAATTCCAGGTTAGGGTTTTGAATGACCCTGTTCTGTCCGGTTTTATTTGAGCATGTTAGAGGCCGAATCGGATCTTGCCCAAAACATGAAAGTTGTAGAGAATGATGTTTTATAGTAGACTACAAAATTTCAGCTCAATCGGAGTAACGTATCCTGTGAAAAGACCAAAATACCCCTGCTATCCTGTTTCTATTCGAACATGCTAATCAGCTTCTGTAATTGGTTGTTTTATCAGTAATACTACTGATTTGGTTGTTGATGTCTTCTTAAGAATTCTATCCTTGTGTCTTAGTTTTCTAATGGCTTTATAATTACCTGAATTGGAGTTGTGTGTGCTGAGATATGAGTGAATGAATCAAGACTGCTCGTTGAATTTCACAGTGAGTTTTGAACTGGAAAATCTGGAGTTGTTTTGGTAAATTTGACCTAGTTAGGGTGAGAACTGGACTGAGTGGTCTTCATGAAAGTTGTAGGTCCTTGTCTTAGCTTCGAAATGGTATAAATTGCATTCCAATCGGATAACTGTAGCTCCAGTTGTATCCGTTCCGCTAAATGACGTCGAAACTATCTTTTGGTTTAAAGGTTTATAATTGGGGCTTTTCTAGGGTTTCTTTGTTGAGCTACCATTTGGTTGTTTTGAAGGGTATTGTGGCTCTAATTAAAGGTGTTTGATAATTTGTGATTGGGTGTTGAGGTTTGGTTGGAAAGTAAAGAAAGACAAGGGAAATGCTGTCAAAATTTTCGCGGAGCTTCTGCACAGTCTCGGGAAATTTGCTATATCTTGATGTAGGAATGTCGGAATTGAGTTCCGTTTGTTGCATTTTAAACTAGATTCATAGGGTTATAAACCGTGTAAATTTCAGACCCTGTTTCTGTCTGTGAAAATTATGGTGATTCTTCAAAATTGACTGAAATATTGTACCTGTTCTGTCTTCCACTGGATAAAGCAGCAACTTGCGACTTGAATTTGACTGACTTGCGTTCCGAATCTTACAATGGTGTTCTCTGGAAAGTTATAGCCCTTTGAATGTATTTTCCAACGGTATAACTTTTACTAATTTTGGACTCACAAACCTTGAGATATGATTTTTCATATAGGGTTGCGCGAAACTGGAAAATCCTGTTTTCCTAGTATCGACTTTACTTTCATTTTCTACTTCAAATTTGGAGTTGGTCAGTCATTGTAGGTAGGGCTTTGAGGTTGTTCATGCCTTTAAGACTAATTGTTACCTTTTCAATCCGAGGTCACCTCTTTGCTTTGCATTAATGGCTCTTTTGACTAGGCATATGGCTCGTAACCGAGTCTCACTTGCAAATTCCATACTAGGTCTTGGAGTCGAGTCTTAAGTGTTTGCCTTGATTGTTCTAGGAGGTGCCGACGATTAAAGCCACACTTGGGAAGGAAACTTTTGAAGTTATCCTTATTTGAACTGGTGAGTGTACCACTCCCCTGAATTATTGCTAAACTGGTTTCCTGTACTTGCAAATTGCTAGTTGAATGTCTTTCCTGACTGTTTATCTTGTATGAGACGAGGGTGTACTTTATCACACTCGTTCTCTTGCTTGTACTGAACAAACTGGAATATGTTACTTGTACTTGTTATGTACTTGAACTTGTTACTTGCACTTGTTATGATGTCGTTTGGAAGAGTATCCAACGACCTTCCTGTTAAACCTGAGCTCAACCTCATGGGGAGTTAATTAAATCGAGCCAGCGAGGGCTTGGTCGAGATAATTGACAATCCATGGGTGCCTGTTCCTGGGGGAATCTTTGGGTATTGAGACTCTTGATTCCGGTATACTCGAGTATTACCATTCCTATTCCTGTTTGGCGTTCGGGCCCGGTAAGGGGTATGTTTGGTGAACGGGATTTTGGCGTTAAAGTGGTGATCTACTGGATTGGTTCCTTTATTTGAACGTTGACGGAGGGTCAACAGGGCTGGATCAAGTATTGCAACGGGGATTTGGCTCCTGAGAGCCACCTGTATCCTTGAAATTGTGATGTTCGTTCATTTCTTTTACTTGATGTGGATATGTGTCCTGTAAATGTTTTCTCATGATTTCTACTGTTATATTTTTGGTACCTCATTGAGCTTCTAGCTCACCCCGTTTCGTTATCCTTGTTTTCCTTAGAGGAAATCACCTTTTGAAGACTATGATGTTTGAAGCATTTGTTGAGCTAGTTTTAGTATTCTTTTGTATAGCTCCTCGATGGTTGGAAAACTTTAAATGTATTTTAACCAAACAATTCCCTTTTGAATTGTAAATTTGCAACCATGTGTATCTAAAAGTGTTTAACCATGTTCCTACGTTGATTTGGTTTGAAAATGTTCTTTTCTAGGGTTATCTAAAGTTGTTGTGCATGTTTGGGTTTCGGACAGTGAATGTTATCTTCTCGAAGTTCTTTTGAGCGGTTGGTAGGGTTTACGCTCGTTCCGGATCGGTGGTCCCGGCGAGAGCGGGGCAGGCGGTCCGCCGAACCCTTTGGTTCATCTTAGGGGGAGGTGGGGCTGTCACAGGTGGTATCAGAGCTGCTTCGCGTGGTCTCTGCGCGGAGTGAGCTTGGGCCAAGTGGTATTATGGTCCCTATTCCGTGAATGTGTACGAATGTTTAAGTGCTCTTTAGAGCATAAGCTTTGGATCATGAAATGTTATAGGTTTTAAACCTTTATCATGGTATTTGGAGACAATAGATCTGTGGGTCTAGTAATAATCTCGATTATAGATGAATTACTCTTGGGACTGGCCAGCCCGAGTTGTGAATTATCTTATTTTGGGATTTTTATGCCCGACTACTAAATAGACGAGAGCCTAGGTTAGAAATGACTTGGGCGGACTAGAAATTCGATTCTATGGAACGTTATGTGATGTGTTAGGGTTTCATTACGGATGATTAACCATGCCTAAGATATAAATTGTATTATTCTCGTAGATTGTGCCCGAATCCCTAGAGAGGGACAGTTTTTAGTTGGTTGCTCTTGTACCATTGGCTTAGTTAGTATCACGAAGGATGTTTCCTTTTGCTTGTGTCTAATTGACTGCTACTGTGTGATCTGTTTGTGTTAGATGTGTTATATGTATATTGCCTACTTTCATCACTTGCACCTGCATACTTTGGTTTTAATACCGTATTCGTGGTCCAACCCTAGACTGGTTAAGCCATATGAAAGGCACCTGTAGTGGACGTGGTCGTGGTCGCGGAATTAGGCAACCCACGACTGAAGGGGATACTAGGGGAACTACGTCTGAACCAAACCCTGAACCTAGGGTTGATCCGAACGTACAAGTGGCCGCAGCCATTCAACGAATGACTGACCTGTTGTCTCATGTAGTAGAACATCAAGGTCAAAATCCTAATCATCAGCCGGAAAATCCTGGTAATCATACCGAGGGTGAGGATAAAGCTCTTGAACGATTTCAGAAGTTTTCGCCATCGAAATTCCTGGGAGGACCAAACCCCGATGTAGCCGAGAGGTGGTTAGAGAAGATGATTGATATCTTTGCCGCGCTACACTACACTGAGGAGCGACAGGTGACATTTGCCGTCTTCCAACTGGAGGGAGCGGCCCGATCTTGGTGGAACATCATAAGGATGAAATGGGAAAGAGAACAAACCCCAAGGACGTGGGTGAATTTCATGAGAGAGTTCAACACGAAGTATTTCCCACCTCTGATCCAGGAAAAGAAGGAAGATGAGTTCATTAGGCTCCGCCAGGGAACTCAAACCGTCGCCGAATATGAGAGCCAGTTCACCAGGTTATCCAAGTTCGCTCCCGAGTTAATCGTGACAGAGCAAAGGAGGATAAGGCGTTTTGTCCAAGGATTAAACGTTGAGATTCAGAAGGCCCTCGCTGTAGCCCAACTCAATACCCTTAGTGATGCGGTGGAGAAAGCTCAACGAGTGGAAAGCGCAAGATTTCAAGTTAGAAACTTTCAAGCAAAGAAAAGGGGATTTCCTGGAAGTAGCTCAGAACAAGAGGATAAGGGTACGCCTCCTAAGATTGGAAGAGGAAACGGGGGAGCACAATTACCGAGGATGTCAAGTGGTGCCTCACAAAAGGCTCAGTCTCCGCTTCCCGTGGTCCCTGCGGGTACTGTGGGAAGCCAAATCACACGGAGGATGTCTGCTGGAAGAAAGGAAGAAAATGTATGCGTTGTGGGAGCGCAGATCATCAAATTGCAAATTGCCCAGGCCGAGCTCGAGAAGGGAGTACGAGGCAACTGCAACCACGACCAACCCTGACCAGTTGAAGGGGGAAAAGAATGGATCGAAAGTGTCAGCTAGGGTGTACTCCTTAGAACAACATCAAGTCTCTGACCCATTTGAGGACGTGGAAGGTAAGATTCTGGTATTCCACCGTTTACTCACTGTTTGCAATTTGGGAAGGAAGAATTCAATGAACTTGGCTAGTGAAGGGATACTGATTGCGATTGGTTAGCTAAGTATCATACTCAATTTGATTGCGAGAAGGAAGTAGTAAAATTTTTGTATCCCGAACAAGGCAATGATAAGGAATTTCGAGGACGAAATTCTGTTAAGGGGAAAAGAGTGTGAGAGCCCGTAAATTTTCTTATTTTCTAGACTTTGCTTTATTTAATTGCACGCCTTTTATGCATTTTCTTTATTAGAAAAATTTTCCAGATACTTTTTATGAGCAAATAGAGTTTTCAAGTTATTTTTCTAGTATAAATGAGTTCAAGAGAATTTTGGAGCGTATACCGGACGTGGGACCCGCTAGTGTGGAAAGTTCGGTAAAATTCGGCCAATTGGGTTAAGTTTTGTATACATGGTTTAATTTACTAGGTGCTAAGAGATGATTAGAGGATACCATATGGATGAGAGTTGGAGAGACAAAAGGATAGAGTAGCATTAATGAGAGTGACAAGTGTCACTTTGTTATTTGGTTGGACTTTGACTTTTGGACCAACTTTACCAATAAATCAAAATTGACCAAAATTTCTCCATTTTATTGCTTGCTTTGGCCAAACCTTGAAGAGGAAACATCAAGCAAAACCTTTCATCTTGCATCTTCAAATTTTTGCCCAATCTTGAGTTCCAACCATTAGCATCTTAAATTACTCCATAAAACTTCTTGCTAGAAAGGATTAAGAAGGATTGGTGGAGTTGTTTTGGAAAGGGAAGCACTAAGCTACCAAATTTCTTGGGGTTTTAAGGTATTTTGCCAAGAACATCCTCTTTACTTCAATTAATTGCTTATTAGTGATTTTTAGTTGTTTTAGATGTTGTTTTGGGGAAGATTAGCACTTGAATGCATGAATTCCAGGTTAGGGTTTTGAATGACCCTGTTCTGTCCGGTTTTATTTGAGCATGTTAGAGGCCGAATCGGATCTTGCCCAAAACATGAAAGTTGTAGAGAATGATGTTTTATAGTAGACTACAAAATTTCAGCTCAATCGGAGTAACGTATCCTGTGAAAAGACCAAAATACCCCTGCTATCCTGTTTCTATTCGAACATGCTAATCAGCTTCTGTAATTGGTTGTTTTATCAGTAATACTACTGATTTGGTTGTTGATGTCTTCTTAAGAATTCTATCCTTGTGTCTTAGTTTTCTAATGGCTTTATAATTACCTGAATTGGAGTTGTGTGTGCTGAGATATGAGTGAATGAATCAAGACTGCTCGTTGAATTTCACAGTGAGTTTTGAACTGGAAAATCTGGAGTTGTTTTGGTAAATTTGACCTAGTTAGGGTGAGAACTGGACTGAGTGGTCTTCATGAAAGTTGTAGGTCCTTGTCTTAGCTTCGAAATGGTATAAATTGCATTCCAATCGGATAACTGTAGCTCCAGTTGTATCCGTTCCGCTAAATGACGTCGAAACTATCTTTTGGTTTAAAGGTTTATAATTGGGGCTTTTCTAGGGTTTCTTTGTTGAGCTACCATTTGGTTGTTTTGAAGGGTATTGTGGCTCTAATTAAAGGTGTTTGATAATTTGTGATTGGGTGTTGAGGTTTGGTTGGAAAGTAAAGAAAGACAAGGGAAATGCTGTCAAAATTTTCGCGGAGCTTCTGCACAGTCTCGGGAAATTTGCTATATCTTGATGTAGGAATGTCGGAATTGAGTTCCGTTTGTTGCATTTTAAACTAGATTCATAGGGTTATAAACCGTGTAAATTTCAGACCCTGTTTCTGTCTGTGAAAATTATGGTGATTCTTCAAAATTGACTGAAATATTGTACCTGTTCTGTCTTCCACTGGATAAAGCAGCAACTTGCGACTTGAATTTGACTGACTTGCGTTCCGAATCTTACAATGGTGTTCTCTGGAAAGTTATAGCCCTTTGAATGTATTTTCCAACGGTATAACTTTTACTAATTTTGGACTCACAAACCTTGAGATATGATTTTTCATATAGGGTTGCGCGAAACTGGAAAATCCTGTTTTCCTAGTATCGACTTTACTTTCATTTTCTACTTCAAATTTGGAGTTGGTCAGTCATTGTAGGTAGGGCTTTGAGGTTGTTCATGCCTTTAAGACTAATTGTTACCTTTTCAATCCGAGGTCACCTCTTTGCTTTGCATTAATGGCTCTTTTGACTAGGCATATGGCTCGTAACCGAGTCTCACTTGCAAATTCCATACTAGGTCTTGGAGTCGAGTCTTAAGTGTTTGCCTTGATTGTTCTAGGAGGTGCCGACGATTAAAGCCACACTTGGGAAGGAAACTTTTGAAGTTATCCTTATTTGAACTGGTGAGTGTACCACTCCCCTGAATTATTGCTAAACTGGTTTCCTGTACTTGCAAATTGCTAGTTGAATGTCTTTCCTGACTGTTTATCTTGTATGAGACGAGGGTGTACTTTATCACACTCGTTCTCTTGCTTGTACTGAACAAACTGGAATATGTTACTTGTACTTGTTATGTACTTGAACTTGTTACTTGCACTTGTTATGATGTCGTTTGGAAGAGTATCCAACGACCTTCCTGTTAAACCTGAGCTCAACCTCATGGGGAGTTAATTAAATCGAGCCAGCGAGGGCTTGGTCGAGATAATTGACAATCCATGGGTGCCTGTTCCTGGGGGAATCTTTGGGTATTGAGACTCTTGATTCCGGTATACTCGAGTATTACCATTCCTATTCCTGTTTGGCGTTCGGGCCCGGTAAGGGGTATGTTTGGTGAACGGGATTTTGGCGTTAAAGTGGTGATCTACTGGATTGGTTCCTTTATTTGAACGTTGACGGAGGGTCAACAGGGCTGGATCAAGTATTGCAACGGGGATTTGGCTCCTGAGAGCCACCTGTATCCTTGAAATTGTGATGTTCGTTCATTTCTTTTACTTGATGTGGATATGTGTCCTGTAAATGTTTTCTCATGATTTCTACTGTTATATTTTTGGTACCTCATTGAGCTTCTAGCTCACCCCGTTTCGTTATCCTTGTTTTCCTTAGAGGAAATCACCTTTTGAAGACTATGATGTTTGAAGCATTTGTTGAGCTAGTTTTAGTATTCTTTTGTATAGCTCCTCGATGGTTGGAAAACTTTAAATGTATTTTAACCAAACAATTCCCTTTTGAATTGTAAATTTGCAACCATGTGTATCTAAAAGTGTTTAACCATGTTCCTACGTTGATTTGGTTTGAAAATGTTCTTTTCTAGGGTTATCTAAAGTTGTTGTGCATGTTTGGGTTTCGGACAGTGAATGTTATCTTCTCGAAGTTCTTTTGAGCGGTTGGTAGGGTTTACGCTCGTTCCGGATCGGTGGTCCCGGCGAGAGCGGGGCAGGCGGTCCGCCGAACCCTTTGGTTCATCTTAGGGGGAGGTGGGGCTGTCACAGGTGGTATCAGAGCTGCTTCGCGTGGTCTCTGCGCGGAGTGAGCTTGGGCCAAGTGGTATTATGGTCCCTATTCCGTGAATGTGTACGAATGTTTAAGTGCTCTTTAGAGCATAAGCTTTGGATCATGAAATGTTATAGGTTTTAAACCTTTATCATGGTATTTGGAGACAATAGATCTGTA
Organism: Coffea arabica; assembly: GCF_036785885.1. Lineage (NCBI taxonomy): Eukaryota > Viridiplantae > Streptophyta > Magnoliopsida > Gentianales > Rubiaceae > Coffea > Coffea arabica. The sequence continues at coordinate 25,878,958 of NC_092321.1, forward strand.
GGTCTAGTAATAATCTCGATTATAGATGAATTACTCTTGGGACTGGCCAGCCCGAGTTGTGAATTATCTTATTTTGGGATTTTTATGCCCGACTACTAAATAGACGAGAGCCTAGGTTAGAAATGACTTGGGCGGACTAGAAATTCGATTCTATGGAACGTCATGTGATGTGTTAGGGTTTCATTACGGATGATTAACCATGCCTAAGATATAAATTGTATTATTCTCGTAGATTGTGCCCGAAACCCTAGAGAGGGACAGTTTTTAGTTGGTTGCTCTTGTACCATTGGCTTAGTTAGTATCACGAAGGATGTTTCCTTTTGCTTGTGTCTAATTGACTGCTACTGTGTGATCTGTTTGTGTTATATGTGTTATATGTATATTGCCTACTTTCATCACTTGCACCTGCATACTTTGGTTTTAATACCGTATTCGTGGTCCAACCCTAGACTGGTTAAGCATATGAGAGCCAGTTCACCAGGTTATCCAAATTCGCTCCCGAGTTAATCGTGACTGAGCAAAGGAGGATAAGGCGTTTTGTCCAAGGATTAAACGTTGAGATTCAGAAGGCCCTCGCTGTAGCCCAACTCAATACCTTTAGTGATGCGGTGGAGAAAGCTCAACGAGTGGAAAGCGCAAGATTTCAAGTTAGAAACTTTCAAGCAAAGAAAAGGGGATTTCCTGGAAGTAGCTCAGAACAAGAGGATAAGGGTACGCCTCCTAAGATTGGAAGAGGAAACGGGGGAGCACAATTACCGAGGATGTCAAGTGGTGCCTCACAAAAAGGCTCAGTCTCCGCTTCCCGTGGTCCCTGCGGGTACTGTGGGAAGCCAAATCACACGGAGGATGTCTGCTGGAAGAAAGGAAGAAAATGTCTGTGTTGTGGGAGCGCAGATCATCAAATTGCAAATTGCCCAGGCCGAGCTCGAGAAGGGAGTAGGAGGCAACAGCCAACCACGACCAACCCTGACCAGTCGAAGGGGGAAAAGAATGGATCGAAAGTGTCAGCTCGGGTGTACTCCTTAGAACAACATCAAGTCTCTGACCCATTTGAGGACGTGGAAGGTAAGATTCTGGTATTCCACCGTTTACTCACTGTTTGCAATTTGGGAAGGAAGAATTCAATGAACTTGGCTAGTGAAGGGATACTGATTGCGATTGGTTAGCTAAGTATCATACTCAATTTGATTGCGAGAAGGAAGTAGTAAAATGTTTGTATCCCGAACAAGGCAATGATAAGGAATTTCGAGGACGAAATTCTGTTAAGGGAAAAAGAGTGTGAGAGCCCGTAAATTTTCTTATTTTCTAGACTTTACTTTATTTAATTGCACGCCTTTTATGCATTTTCTTTATTAGAAAAATTTTTCAGATACTTTTTATGAGCAAATAGAGTTTTCAAGTTATTTTTCTAGTATAAATGAGTTCAAGAGAATTTTGGAGCGTATACCGGACGTGGGACCCGCTAGTGTGGAAAGTTCGGTAAAATTCGGCCAATTGGGTTAAGTTTTGTATACATGGTTTAATTTACTAGGTGCTAAGAGATGATTAGAGGATACCATATGGATGAGAGTTGGAGAGACAAAAGGATAGAGTAGCATTAATGAGAGTGACAAGTGTCACTTTGTTATTTGGTTGGACTTTGACCTTTGGACCAACTTTACCAATAAATCAAAATTGACCAAAATTTCTCCATTTTATTGCTTGCTTTGGCCAAACCTTGAAGAGGAAACATCAAGCAAAACCTTTCATCTTGCATCTTCAAAATTTTGCCCAATCTTGAGTTCCAACCATTAGCATCTTAAATTACTCCATAAAACTTCTTGCTAGAAAGGATTAAGAAGGATTGGTGGAGTTGTTTTGGAAAGGGAAGCACTAAGCTACCAAATTTCTTGGGGTTTTAAGGTATTTTGCCAAGAACATCCTCTTTACTTCAATTAATTGCTTATTAGTGGTTTTTAGTTGTTTTAGATGTTGTTTTGGGAAAGATTAGCACTTGAATGCATGAATTCCAGGTTAGGGTTTTGAATGACCCTGTTCTGTCCGGTTTTATTTGAGCATGTTAGAGGCCGAATCGGATCTTGCCCAAAACATGAAAGTTGTAGAGAATGATGTTTTATAGTAGACTACAAAATTTCAGCTCAATCGGAGTAACGTATCCTGTGAAAAGACCAAAATACCCCTGCTATCCTGTTTCTATTCGAACATGCTAATCAGCTTCTGTAATTGGTTGTTTTATCAGTAATACTACTGATTTGGTTGTTGATGTCTTCTTAAGAATTCTATCATTGTGTCTTAGTTTTCTAATGGCTTTATAATTACCTGAATTGGAGTTGTGTGTGCTGAGATATGAGTGAATGAATCAAGACTGCTCGTTGAATTTCACAGTGAGTTTTGAACTGGAAAATCTGGAGTTGTTTTGGTAAATTTGACCTAGTTAGGGTGAGAACTGGACTGAGTGGTCTTCATGAAAGTTGTAGGTCCTTGTCTTAGCTTCGAAATGGTATAAATTACATTCCAATCGGATAACTGTAGCTCCAGTTGTATCCGTTCCGCTAAATGACGTCGAAACTATCTTTTGGTTTAAAGGTTTATAATTGGGGCTTTTCTAGGGTTTCTTTGTTGAGCTACCATTTGGTTGTTTTGAAGGGTATTGTGGCTCTAATTAAAGGTGTTTGATAATTTGTGATTGGGTGTTGAGGTTTGGTTGGAAAGTAAAGAAAGACAAGGGAAATGCTGTCAAAATTTTCGCGGAGCTTCTGCACAGTCTCGGGAAATTTGCTATATCTTGATGTAGGAATGTCGGAATTGAGTTCCGTTTGTTGCATTTTAAACTAGATTCATAGGGTTATAAACCGTGTAAATTTCAGACCCTGTTTCTGTCTGTGAAAATTATGGTGATTCTTCAAAATTGACTGAAATATTGTACCTGTTCTGTCTTCCACTGGATAAAGCAGCAACTTGCGACTTGAATTTGACTGACTTGCGTTCCGAATCTTACAATGGTGTTCTCTGGAAAGTTATAGCCCTTTGAATGTATTTTCCAACGGTATAACTTTTACTAATTTTGGACTCACAAACCTTGAGATATGATTTTTCATATAGGGTTGCGCGAAACTGGAAAATCCTGTTTTCCTAGTATCGACTTTACTTTCATTTTCTACTTCAAATTTGGAGTTGGTCAGTCATTGTAGGTAGGGCTTTGAGGTTGTTCATGCCTTTAAGACTAATTGTTACCTTTTCAATCCGAGGTCACCTCTTTGCTTTGCATTAATGGCTCTTTTGACTTGGCATATGGCTCGTAACCGAGTCTCACTTGCAAATTCCATACTAGGTCTTGGAGTCGAGTCTTAAGTGTTTGCCTTGATTGTTCTAGGAGGTGCCGACGATTAAAGCCACACTTGGGAAGGAAACTTTTGAAGTTATCCTTATTTGAACTGGTGAGTGTACCACTCCCCTGAATTATTGCTAAACTGGTTTCCTGTACTTGCAAATTGCTAGTTGAATGTCTTTCCTGACTGTTTATCTTGTATGAGACGAGGGTGTACTTTATCACACTCGTTCTCTTGCTTGTACTGAACAAACTGGAATATGTTACTTGTACTTGTTATGTACTTGAACTTGTTACTTGCACTTGTTATGATGTCGTTTGGAAGAGTATCCAACGACCTTCCTGTTAAACCTTAGCTCAACCTCATGGGGAGTTAATTAAATCGAGCCAGCGAGGGCTTGGTCGAGATAATTGACAATCCATGGGTGCCTGTTCCTGGGGGAATCTTTGGGTATTGAGACTCTTGATTCCGGTATACTCGAGTATTACCATTCCTATTCCTGTTTGGCGTTCGGGCCCGGTAAGGGGTATGTTTGGTGAACGGGATTTTGGCGTTAAAGTGGTGATCTACTGGATTGGTTCCTTTATTTGAACGTTGACGGAGGGTCAACAGGGCTGGATCAAGTATTGCAACGGGGATTTGGCTCCTGAGAGCCACCTGTATCCTTGAAATTGTGATGTTCGTTCATTTCTTTTACTTGATGTGGATATGTGTCCTGTAAATGTTTTCTCATGATTTCTACTGTTATATTTTTGGTAACTCATTGAGCTTCTAGCTCACCCCGTTTCGTTATCCTTGTTTTCCTTAGAGGAAATCACCTTTTGAAGACTATGATGTTTGAAGCATTTGTTGAGCTAGTTTTAGTATTCTTTTGTATAGCTCCTCGATGGTTGGAAAACTTTAAATGTATTTTAACCAAACAATTCCCTTTTGAATTGTAAATTTGCAACCATGTGTATCTAAAAGTGTTTAACCATGTTCCTACGTTGATTTGGTTTGAAAATGTTCTTTTCTAGGGTTATCTAAAGTTGTTGTGCATGTTTGGGTTTCAGACAGTGAATGTTATCTTCTCGAAGTTCTTTTGAGCGGTTGGTAGGGTTTACGCTCGTTCCGGATCGGTGGTCCCGGCGAGAGCGGGGCAGGCGGTCCGCCGAACCCTTTGGTTCATCTTAGGGGGAGGTGGGGCTGTCACAGGTGGTATCAGAGCTGCTTCGCGTGGTCTCTGCGCGGAGTGAGCTTGGGCCAAGTGGTATTATGGTCCCTATTCCGTGAATGTGTACGAATGTTTAAGTGCTCTTTAGAGCATAAGCTTTGGATCATGAAATGTTATAGGTTTTAAACCTTTATCATGGTATTTGGAGACAATAGATCTGTAGGTCTAGTAATAATCTCGATTATAGATGAATTACTCTTGGGACTGGCCAGCCCGAGTTGTGAATTATCTTATTTTGGGATTTTTATGCCCGACTACTAAATAGACGAGAGCCTAGGTTAGAAATGACTTGGGCGGACTAGAAATTCGATTCTATGGAACGTCATGTGATGTGTTAGGGTTTCATTACGGATGATTAACCATGCCTAAGATATAAATTGTATTATTCTCGTAGATTGTGCCCGAAACCCTAGAGAGGGACAGTTTTTAGTTGGTTGCTCTTGTACCATTGGCTTAGTTAGTATCACGAAGGATGTTTCCTTTTGCTTGTGTCTAATTGACTGCTACTGTGTGATCTGTTTGTGTTATATGTGTTATATGTATATTGCCTACTTTCATCACTTGCACCTGCATACTTTGGTTTTAATACCGTATTCGTGGTCCAACCCTAGACTGGTTAAGCCATATGAAAGGCACCCGTAGTGGACGTGGTCGTGGTCGCGGAATTAGGCAACCCACGACTGAAGGGGATACTAGGGGTACTACGTCTGAACCAAACCCTGAACCTAGGGTTGATCCGAACGTACAAGTGGCCGCAGCCATTCAACGAATGACTGACCTGTTGTCTCATGTAGTAGAACATCAAGGTCAAAATCCTAATCATCAGCCGGAAAATCCTGGTAATCATACCGAGGGTGAGGATAAAGCTCTTGAACGATTTCAGAAGTTTTCGCCATCGAAATTCCTGGGAGGACCAAACCCCGATGTAGCCGAGAGGTGGTTAGAGAAGATGATTGATATCTTTGCCGCGCTACACTACACTGAGGAGCGACAGGTGACATTTGCCGTCTTCCAACTGGAGGGAGCGGCCCGATCTTGGTGGAACATCATAAGGATGAAATGGGAAAGAGAACAAACCCCAAGGACGTGGGTGAATTTCATGAGAGAGTTCAACACGAAGTATTTCCCACCTCTGATCCAGGAAAAGAAGGAAGATGAGTTCATTAGGCTCCGCCAGGGAACTCAAACCGTCGCCGAATATGAGAGCCAGTTCACCAGGTTATCCAAGTTCGCTCCCGAGTTAATCGTGACTGAGCAAAGGAGGATAAGGCGTTTTGTCCAAGCATTAAACGTTGAGATTCAGAAGGCCCTCGCTGTAGCCCAACTCAATACCCTTAGTGATGCGGTGGAGAAAGCTCAACGAGTGGAAAGCGCAAGATTTCAAGTTAGAAACTTTCAAGCAAAGAAAAGGGGATTTCCTGGAAGTAGCTCAGAACAAGAGGATAAGGGTACGCCTCCTAAGATTGGAAGAGGAAATGGGGGAGCACAATTACCGAGGATGTCAAGTGGTGCCTCACAAAAAGGCTCAGTCTCCGCTTCCCGTGGTCCCTGCGGGTACTGTGGGAAGCCAAATCACACGGAGGATGTCTGCTGGAAGAAAGGAAGAAAATGTCTGCGTTGTGGGAGCGCAGATCATCAAATTGCAAATTGCCCAGGCCGAGCTCGAGAAGGGAGTAGGAGGCAACAGCCAACCACGACCAACCCTGACCAGTCGAAGGGGGAAAAGAATGGATCGAAAGTGTCAGCTCGGGTGTACTCCTTAGAACAACATCAAGTCTCTGACCCATTTGAGGACGTGGAAGGTAAGATTCTGGTATTCCACCGTTTACTCACTGTTTGCAATTTGGGAAGGAAGAATTCAATGAACTTGGCTAGTGAAGGGATACTGATTGCGATTGGTTAGCTAAGTATCATACTCAATTTGATTGCGAGAAAGAAGTAGTAAAATTTTTGTATCCCGAACAAGGCAATGATAAGGAATTTCGAGGACGAAATTCTGTTAAGGGGAAAAGAGTGTGAGAGCCCGTAAATTTTCTTATTTTCTAGACTTTGCTTTATTTAATTGCACGCCTTTTATGCATTTTCTTTATTAGAAAAATTTTCGAGATACTTTTTATGAGCAAATAGAGTTTTCAAGTTATTTTTCTAGTATAAATGAGTTCAAGAGAATTTTGGAGCGTATACCGGACGTGGGACCCGCTAGTGTGGAAAGTTCGGTAAAATTCGGCCAATTGGGTTAAGTTTTGTATACATGGTTTAATTTACTAGGTGCTAAGAGATGATTAGAGGATACCATATGGATGAGAGTTGGAGAGACAAAAGGATAGAGTAGCATTAATGAGAGTGACAAGTGTCACTTTGTTATTTGGTTGGACTTTGACCTTTGGACCAACTTTACCAATAAATCAAAATTGACCAAAATTTCTCCATTTTATTGCGTGCTTTGGCCAAACCTTGAAGAGGAAACATCAAGCAAAACCTTTCATCTTGCATCTTCAAATTTTTGCCCAATCTTGAGTTCCAACCATTAGCATCTTAAATTACTCCATAAAACTTTTTGCTAGAAAGTATTAAGAAGGATTGGTGGAGTTGTTTTGGAAAGGGAAGCACTAAGCTACCAAATTTCTTGGGGTTTTAAGGTATTTTGCCAAGAACATCCTCTTTACTTCAATTAATTGCTTATTAGTGGTTTTTAGTGGTTTTAGATGTTGTTTTGGGGAAGATTAGCACTTGAATGCATGAATTCCAGGTTAGGGTTTTGAATGACCCTGTTCTGTCCGGTTTTATTTGAGCATGTTAGAGGCCGAATCGGATCTTGCCCAAAACATAAAAGTTGTAGAGAATGATGTTTTATAGTAGCTTACAAAATTTCAGCTCAATCGGAGTAACGTATCCTGTGAAAAGACCAAAATATCCCTGCTATCCTGTTTCTATTCGAACATGCTAATCAGCTTCTGTAATTGGTTGTTTTATCAGTAATACTACTGATTTGGTTGTTGATGTCTTCTTAAGAATTCTATCCTTGTGTCTTAGTTTTCTAATGGCTTTATAATTACCTGAATTGGAGTTGTGTGTGCTGAGATATGAGTGAATGAATCAGGATTGCTCGTTGAATTTCATAGTGAGTTTTGAACTGGAAAATCTGGAGTTGTTTTGGTAAATTTGACCTAGTTAGGGTGAGAACTGGACTGAGTGGTCTTCATGAAAGTTGTAGGTCCTTGTCTTAGCTTCGAAATGGTATAAATTGCATTCCAATCGGATAACTGTAGCTCCAGTTGTATCCGTTCCGCTAAATGACGTCGAAACTATCTTTTGGTTTAAAGGTTTATAATTGGGGCTTTTCTAGGGTTTCTTTGTTGAGCTACCATTTGGTTGTTTTGAAGGGTATTGTGGCTCTAATTAAAGGTGTTTGATAATTTGTGATTGGGTGTTGAGGTTTGGTTGGAAAGTAAAGAAAGACAAGGGAAATGCTGTCAAAATTTTCGCGGAGCTTCTGCACAGTCTCGGGAAATTTGCTATATCTTGATGTAGGAATGTTGGAATTGAGTTCCGTTTGTTGCATTTTAAACTAGATTCATAGGGTTATAAACCGTGTAAATTTCAGACCCTGTTTCTGTCTGTGAAAATTATGGTGATTGTTCAAAATTGACTGAAATATTGTACCTGTTCTGTCTTCCACTGGATAAAGCAGCAACTTGCGACTTGAATTTGACTGACTTGCGTTCCGAATCTTACAATGGTGTTCTCTGGAAAGTTATAGCCCTTTGAATGTATTTTCCAACGGTATAACTTTTACTAATTTTGGACTCACAAACCTTGAGATATGATTTTTCATATAGGGTTGCGCGAAACTGGAAAATCCTGTTTTCCTAGTATCGACTTTACTTTCATTTTCTACTTCAAATTTGGAGTTGGTCAGTCATTGTAGGTAGGGCTTTGAGGTTGTTCATGCCTTTAAGACTAATTGTTACCTTTTCAATCCGAGGTCACCTCTTTGCTTTGCATTAATGGCTCTTTTGACTAGGCATATGGCTCGTAACCGAGTCTCACTTGCAAATTCCATACTAGGTCTTGGAGTCGAGTCTTAAGTGTTTGCCTTGATTGTTCTAGGAGGTGCCGACGATTAAAGCCACACTTGGGAAGGAAACTTTTGAAGTTATCCTTATTTGAACTGGTGAGTGTACCACTCCCCTGAATTATTGCTAAACTGGTTTCCTGTACTTGCAAATTGCTAGTTGAATGTCTTTCCTGACTGTTTATCTTGTATGAGACGAGGGTGTACTTTATCACACTCGTTCTCTTGCTTGTACTGAACAAACTGGAATATGTTACTTGTACTTGTTATGTACTTGAACTTGTTACTTGCACTTGTTATGATGTCGTTTGGAAGAGTATCCAACGACCTTCCTGTTAAACCTGAGCTCAACCTCATGGGGAGTTAATTAAATCGAGCCAGCGAGGGCTTGGTCGAGATAATTGACAATCCATGGGTGCCTGTTCCTGGGGGAATCTTTGGGTATTGAGACTCTTGATTCCGGTATACTCGAGTATTACCATTCCTATTCCTGTTTGGCGTTCGGGCCCGGTAAGGGGTATGTTTGGTGAACGGGATTTTGGCGTTAAAGTGGTGATCTACTGGATTGGTTCCTTTATTTGAACGTTGACGGAGGGTCAACAGGGCTGGATCAAGTATTGCAACGGGGATTTGGCTCCTGAGAGCCACCTGTATCCTTGAAATTGTGATGTTCGTTCATTTCTTTTACTTGATGTGGATATGTGTCCTGTAAATGTTTTCTCATGATTTCTACTGTTATATTTTTGGTACCTCATTGAGCTTCTAGCTCACCCCGTTTCGTTATCCTTGTTTTCCTTAGAGGAAATCACCTTTTGAAGACTATGATGTTTGAAGCATTTGTTGAGCTAGTTTTAGTATTCTTTTGTATAGCTCCTCGATGGTTGGAAAACTTTAAATGTATTTTAACCAAACAATTCCCTTTTGAATTGTAAATTTGCAACCATGTGTATCTAAAAGTGTTTAACCATGTTCCTACGTTGATTTGGTTTCAAAATGTTCTTTTCTAGGGTTATCTAAAGTTGTTGTGCATGTTTGGGTTTCAGACAGTGAATGTTATCTTCTCGAAGTTCTTTTGAGCGGTTGGTAGGGTTTACGCTCGTTCCGGATCGGTGGTCCCGGCGAGAGCGGGGCAGGCGGTCCGCCGAACCCTTTGGTTCATCTTAGGGGGAGGTGGGGCTGTCACAGGTGGTATCAGAGCTGCTTCGCGTGGTCTCTGCGCGGAGTGAGCTTGGGCCAAGTGGTATTATGGTCCCTATTCCGTGAATGTGTACGAATGTTTAAGTGCTCTTTAGAGCATAAGCTTTGGATCATGAAATGTTATAGGTTTTAAACCTTTATCATGGTATTTGGAGACAATAGATCTGTAGGTCTAGTAATAATCTCGATTATAGATGAATTACTCTTGGGACTGGCCAGCCCGAGTTGTGAATTATCTTATTTTGGGATTTTTATGCCCGACTACTAAATAGACGAGAGCCTAGGTTAGAAATGACTTGGGCGGACTAGAAATTCGATTCTATGGAACGTCATGTGATGTGTTAGGGTTTCATTACGGATGATTAACCATGCCTAAGATATAAATTGTATTATTCTCGTAGATTGTGCCCGAAACCCTAGAGAGGGACAGTTTTTAGTTGGTTGCTCTTGTACCATTGGCTTAGTTAGTATCACGAAGGATGTTTCCTTTTGCTTGTGTCTAATTGACTGCTACTGTGTGATCTGTTTGTGTTATATGTGTTATATGTATATTGCCTACTTTCATCACTTGCACCTGCATACTTTGGTTTTAATACCGTATTCGTGGTCCAACCCTAGACTGGTTAAGCCATATGAAAGGCACCCGTAGTGGACGTGGTCGTGGTCGCGGAATTAGGCAACCCACGACTGAAGGGGATACTAGGGGTACTACGTCTGAACCAAACCCTGAACCTAGGGTTGATCCGAACGTACAAGTGGCCGCAGCCATTCAACGAATGACTGACCTGTTGTCTCATGTAGTAGAACATCAAGGTCAAAATCCTAATCATCAGCCGGAAAATCCTGGTAATCATACCGAGGGTGAGGATAAAGCTCTTGAACGATTTCAGAAGTTTTCGCCATCGAAATTCCTGGGAGGACCAAACCCCGATGTAGCCGAGAGGTGGTTAGAGAAGATGATTGATATCTTTGCCGCGCTACACTACACTGAGGAGCGACAGGTGACATTTGCCGTCTTCCAACTGGAGGGAGCGGCCCGATCTTGGTGGAACATCATAAGGATGAAATGGGAAAGAGAACAAACCCCAAGGACGTGGGTGAATTTCATGAGAGAGTTCAACACGAAGTATTTCCCACCTCTGATCCAGGAAAAGAAGGAAGATGAGTTCATTAGCCTCCGCCAGGGAACTCAAACCGTCGCCGAATATGAGAGCCAGTTCACCAGGTTATCCAAGTTCGCTCCCGAGTTAATCGTGACTGAGCAAAGGAGGATAAGGCGTTTTGTCCAAGGATTAAACGTTGAGATTCAGAAGGCCCTCGCTGTAGCCCAACTCAATACCCTTAGTGATGCGGTGGAGAAAGCTCAACGAGTGGAAAGCGCAAGATTTCAAGTTAGAAACTTTCAAGCAAAGAAAAGGGGATTTCCTGGAAGTAGCTCAGAACAAGAGGATAAGGGTACGCCTCCTAAGATTGGAAGAGGAAATGGGGGAGCACAATTACCGAGGATGTCAAGTGGTGCCTCACAAAAAGGCTCAGTCTCCGCTTCCCGTGGTCCCTGCAGGTACTGTGGGAAGCCAAATCACACGGAGGATGTCTGCTGGAAGAAAGGAAGAAAATGTCTGCGTTGTGGGAGCGCAGATCATCAAATTGCAAATTGCCCAGGCCGAGCTCGAGAAGGGAGTAGGAGGCAACAGCCAACCACGACCAACCCTGACCAGTCGAAGGGGGAAAAGAATGGATCGAAAGTGTCAGCTCGGGTGTACTCCTTAGAACAACATCAAGTCTCTGACCCATTTGAGGACGTGGAAGGTAAGATTCTGGTATTCCACCGTTTACTCACTGTTTGCAATTTGGGAAGGAAGAATTCAATGAACTTGGCTAGTGAAGGGATACTGATTGCGATTGGTTAGCTAAGTATCATACTCAATTTGATTGCGAGAAAGAAGTAGTAAAATTTTTGTATCCCGAACAAGGCAATGATAAGGAATTTCGAGGACGAAATTCTGTTAAGGGGAAAAGAGTGTGAGAGCCCGTAAATTTTCTTATTTTCTAGACTTTGCTTTATTTAATTGCACGCCTTTTATGCATTTTCTTTATTAGAAAAATTTTCGAGATACTTTTTATGAGCAAATAGAGTTTTCAAGTTATTTTTCTAGTATAAATGAGTTCAAGAGAATTTTGGAGCGTATACCGGACGTGGGACCCGCTAGTGTGGAAAGTTCGGTAAAATTCGGCCAATTGGGTTAAGTTTTGTATACATGGTTTAATTTACTAGGTGCTAAGAGATGATTAGAGGATACCATATGGATGAGAGTTGGAGAGACAAAAGGATAGAGTAGCATTAATGAGAGTGACAAGTGTCACTTTGTTATTTGGTTGGACTTTGACCTTTGGACCAACTTTACCAATAAATCAAAATTGACCAAAATTTCTCCATTTTATTGCTTGCTTTGGCCAAACCTTGAAGAGGAAACATCAAGCAAAACCTTTCATCTTGCATCTTCAAATTTTTGCCCAATCTTGAGTTCCAACCATTAGCATCTTAAATTACTCCATAAAACTTCTTGCTAGAAAGGATTAAGAAGGATTGGTGGAGTTGTTTTGGAAAGGGAAGCACTAAGCTACCAAATTTCTTGGGGTTTTAAGGTATTTTGCCAAGAACATCCTCTTTACTTCAATTAATTGCTTATTAGTGGTTTTTAGTTGTTTTAGATGTTGTTTTGGGGAAGATTAGCACTTGAATGCATGAATTCCAGGTTAGGGTTTTGAATGACCCTGTTCTGTCCGGTTTTATTTGAGCATGTTAGAGGCCGAATCGGATCTTGCCCAAAACATGAAAGTTGTAGAGAATGATATTTTATAGTAGCCTACAAAAGTTCAGCTCAATCGGAGTAACGTATCCTGTGAAAAGACCAAAATACCCCTGCTATCCTGTTTCTATTCGAACATGCTAATCAGCTTCTGTAATTGGTTGTTTTATCAGTAATACTACTGATTTGGTTGTTGATGTCTTCTTAAGAATTCTATCCTTGTGTCTTAGTTTTCTAATGGCTTTATAATTACCTGAATTGGAGTTGTGTGTGCTGAGATATGAGTGAATGAATCAGGACTGCTCGTTGAATTTCACAGTGAGTTTTGAACTGGAAAATCTGGAGTTGTTTTGGTAAATTTGACCTAGTTAGGGTGAGAACTGGACTGAGTGGTCTTCATGAAAGTTGTAGGTCCTTGTCTTAGCTTCGAAATGGTATAAATTGCATTCCAATCCGATAACTGTAGCTCCAGTTGTATCCGTTCCGCTAAATGACGTCGAAACTATCTTTTGGTTTAAAGGTTTATAATTGGGGCTTTTCTAGGGTTTCTTTGTTGAGCTACCATTTGGTTGTTTTGAAGGGTATTGTGGCTCTAATTAAAGGTGTTTGATAATTTGTGATTGGGTGTTGAGGTTTGGTTGGAAAGTAAAGAAAGACAAGGGAAATGCTGTCAAAATTTTCGCGGAGCTTCTGCACAGTCTCGGGAAATTTGCTATATCTTGATGTAGGAATGTCGGAATTGAGTTCCGCTTGTTGCATTTTAAACTAGATTCATAGGGTTATAAACCGTGTAAATTTCAGACCCTGTTTCTGTCTGTGAAAATTATGGTGATTCTTCAAAATTGACTGAAATATTGTACCTGTTCTGTCTTCCACTGGATAAAGCAGCAACTTGCGACTTGAATTTGACTGACTTGCGTTCCGAATCTTACAATGGTGTTCTCTGGAAAGTTATAGCCCTTTGAATGTATTTTCCAACGGTATAACTTTTACTAATTTTGGACTCACAAACCTTGAGATATGATTTTTCATATAGGGTTGCGCGAAACTGGAAAATCCTGTTTTCCTAGTATCGACTTTACTTTCATTTTCTACTTCAAATTTGGAGTTGGTCAGTCATTGTAGGTAGGGCTTTGAGGTTGTTCATGCCTTTAAGACTAATTGTTACCTTTTCACTCCGAGGTCACCTCTTTGCTTTGCATTAATGGCTCTTTTGACTAGGCATATGGCTCGTAACCGAGTCTCACTTGCAAATTCCATACTAGGTCTTGGAGTCGAGTCTTAAGTGTTTGCCTTGATTGTTCTAGGAGGTGCCGACGATTAAAGCCACACTTGGGAAGGAAACTTTTGAAGTTATCCTTATTTGAACTGGTGAGTGTACCACTCCCCTGAATTATTGCTAAACTGGTTTCCTGTACTTGCAAATTGCTTGTTGAATGTCTTTCCTGACTGTTTATCTTGTATGAGACGAGGGTGTACTTTATCACACTCGTTCTCTTGCCTGTACTGAACAAACTGGAATCTGTTACTTGTAATTGTTATGTACTTGAACTTGTTACTTGCACTTGTTATGATGTCGTTTGGAAGAGTATCCAACGACCTTCCTGTTAAACCTGAGCTCAACCTCATGGGGAGTTAATTAAATCGAGCCAGCGAGGGCTTGGTCGAGATAACTGACAATCCATGGGTGCCTGTTCCTGGGGGAATCTTTGGGTATTGAGACTCTTGATTCCGGTATACTCGAGTATTACCATTCCTGTTCCTGTTTGGCGTTCGGGCCCGGTAAGGGGTATGTTTGGTGAACGGGATTTTGGCGTTAAAGTGGTGATCTACTGGATTGGTTCCTTTATTTGAACGTTGACGGAGGGTCAACAGGGCTGGATCAAGTATTGCAACGGGGATTTGGCTCCTGAGAGCCACCTGTATCCTTGAAATTGTGATGTTCGTTCATTTCTTTTACTTGATGCGGATATGTGTCCTATAAATGTTTTCTCATGATTTCTACTGTTATATTTTTGGTACCTCATTGAGCTTCTAACTCACCCCGTTTCGTTATCCTTGTTTTCCTTAGAGGAAATCACCTTTTGAAGACTATGATGTTTGAAGCATTTGTTGAGCTAGTTTTAGTATTCATTTGTATAGCTCCTCGATGGTTGGAAAACTTTAAATGTATTTTAACCAAACAATTCCCTTTTGAATTGTAAATTTGCAACCATGTGTATCTAAAAGTGTTTAACCATGTTCCTACGTTGATTTGGTTTGAAAATGTTCTTTTCTAGGGTTATCTAAAGTTGTTGTGCATGTTTGGGTTTCGGACAGTGAATGTTATCTTCTCGAAGTTTTTTTGAGCGGTTGGTAGGGTTTACGCTCGTTCCGGATCGGTGGTCCCGGCGAGAGCGGGGCAGGCGGTCCGCCGAACCCTTTGGTTCATCTTAGGGGGAGGTGGGGCTGTCACAGGTGGTATCAGAGCTGCTTCGCGTGGTCTCTGCGCGGAATGAGCTTGGGCCAAGTGGTATTATGGTCCCTATTCCGTGAATGTGTACGAATGTTTAAGTGCTCTTTAGAGCATAAGCTTTGGATCATGAAATGTTATAGGTTTTAAACCTTTATCATGGTATTTGGAGACAATAGATCTGTAGGTCTAGTAATAATCTCGATTATAGATGAATTACTCTTGGGACTGGCCAGCCCGAGTTGTGAATTATCTTATTTTGGGATTTTTATGCCCGACTACTAAATAGACGAGAGCCTAGGTTAGAAATGACTTGGGCGGACTAGAAATTCGATTCTATGGAACGTCATGTGATGTGTTAGGGTTTCATTACGGATGATTAACCATGCCTAAGATATAAATTGTATTATTCTCGTAGATTGTGCCCGAAACCCTAGAGAGGGACAGTTTTTAGTTGGTTGCTCTTGTACCATTGGCTTAGTTAGTATCACGAAGGATGTTTCCTTTTGCTTGTGTCTAATTGACTGCTACTGTGTGATCTGTTTGTGTTAGATGTGTTATATGTATATTGCCTACTTTCATCACTTGCACCTGCATACTTTGGTTTTAATACCGTATTCGTGGTCCAACCCTAGACTGGTTAAGCCATATGAAAGGCACCCGTAGTGAACGTGGTCGTGGTCGCGGAATTAGGCAACCCACGACTGAAGGGGATACTAGGGGAACTACGTCTGAACCAAACCCTGAACCTAGGGTTGATACGAACGTACAAGTGGCCGCAGCCATTCAACGAATGACTGACCTGTTGTCTGATCTTGTAGAACATCAAGGTCAAAATCCTAATCATCAGCCGGAAAATCCTGGTAATCATACCGAGGGTGAGGATAAAGCTCTTGAACGATTTCAGAAGTTTTCGCCATAGAAATTCCTGGGAGGACCAAATCCCGATGTAGCCGAGAGGTGGTTAGAGAAGATGATTGATATCTTTGCCGCGCTACACTACACTGAGGAGCGACAGGTGACATTTGCCGTCTTCCAACTGGAGGGAGCGGCCCGATCTTGGTGGAACATCATAAGGATGAAATGGGAAAGAGAACAAACCCCAAGGACGTGGGTGAATTTCATGAGAGAGTTCAACACGAAGTATTTCCCACCTCTGATCCAGGAAAAGAAGGAAGATGAGTTCATTAGGCTCCGCCAGGGAACTCAAACCGTCGCCGAATATGAGAGCCAGTTCACCAGGTTATCCAAGTTCGCTCCCGAGTTAATCGTGACTGAGCAAAGGAGGATAAGGCGTTTTGTCCAAGGATTAAACGTTGAGATTCAGAAGGCCCTCGCCGTAGCCCAACTCAATACCTTTAGTGATGCGGTGGAGAAAGCTAAACGAGTGGAAAGCGCAAGATTTGAAGTTAGAAACTTTCAAGCAAAGAAAAGGGGATTTCCTGGAAGTAGCTCAGAACAAGAGGATAAGGGTACGCCTCCTAAGATTGGAAGAGGAAACGGGGGAGCACAATTACCGAGGATGTCAAGTGGTGCCTCACAAAAAGGCTCAGTCTCCGCTTCCCGTGGTCCCTGCGGGTACTGTGGGAAGCCAAATCACACGGAGGATGTCTGCTGGAAGAAAGGAAGAAAATGTCTGCATTGTGGGAGCGCAGATCATCAAATTGCAAATTGCCCAGGCCGAGCTCGAGAAGGGAGTAGGAGGCAACAGCCAACCACGACAAACCCTGACCAGTCGAAGGGGGAAAAGAATGGATCGAAAGTGTCAGCTCGGGTGTACTTCTTAGAACAACATCAAGTCTCTGACCCATTTGAGGACGTGGAAGGTAAGATTCTGGTATTCCACCGTTTACTCACTGTTTGCAATTTGGGAAGGAAGAATTCAATGAACTTGGCTAGTGAAGGGATACTGATTGCGATTGGTTAGCTAAGTATCATACTCAATTTGATTGCGAGAAGGAAGTAGTAAAATTTTTTTATCCCGGAGAAGGCAATGATAAGGAATTTCGAGTACGAAATTCTGTTAAGGGGAAAAGAGTGTGAGAGCCCGTAAATTTTCTTATTTTCTAGACTTTGCTTTATTTAATTGTACGCCTTTTATGCATTTTCTTTATTAGAAAAATTTTCGAGATACTTTTTATGAGCAAATAGAGTTTTCAAGTTATTTTTCTAGTATAAATGAGTTCAAGAGAATTTTGGAGCGTATACCGGACGTGGGACCCGCTAGTGTGGAAAGTTCGGTAAAATTCGGCCAATTGGGTTAAGTTTTGTATACATGGTTTAATTTACTAGGTGCTAAGAGATGATTAGAGGATACCATATGGATGAGAGTTGGAGAGACAAAAGGATAGAGTAGCATTAATGAGAGTGACAAGTGTCACTTTGTTATTTGGTTGGACTTTGACCTTTGGACCAACTTTACCAATAAATCAAAATTGACCAAAATTTCTCCATTTTATTGCTTGCTTTGGCCAAACCTTGAAGAGGAAACATCAAGCAAAACCTTTCATCTTGCATCTTCAAATTTTTGCCCAATCTTGAGTTCCAACCATTAGCATCTTAAATTACTCCATAAAACTTCTTGCTAGAAAGGATTAAGAAGGATTGGTGGAGTTGTTTTGGAAAGGGAAGCACTAAGCTACCAAATTTCTTGGGGTTTTAAGGTATTTTGCCAAGAACATCCTCTTTACTTCAATTAATTGCTTATTAGTGGTTTTTAGTTGTTTTAGATGTTGTTTTGGGGAAGATTAGCACTTGAATGCATGAATTCCAGGTTAGGGTTTTGAATGACCCTGTTCTGTCCGGTTTTATTTGAGCATGTTAGAGGCCGAATCGGATCTTGCCCAAAACATGAAAGTTGTAGAGAATGATATTTTATAGTAGCCTACAAAAGTTCAGCTCAATCGGAGTAACGTATCCTGTGAAAAGACCAAAATACCCCTGCTATCCTGTTTCTATTCGAACATGCTAATCAGCTTCTGTAATTGGTTGTTTTATCAGTAATACTACTGATTTGGTTGTTGATGTCTTCTTAAGAATTCTATCCTTGTGTCTTAGTTTTCTAATGGCTTTATAATTACCTGAATTGGAGTTGTGTGTGCTGAGATATGAGTGAATGAATCAGGACTGCTCGTTGAATTTCACAGTGAGTTTTGAACTGGAAAATCTGGAGTTGTTTTGGTAAATTTGACCTAGTTAGGGTGAGAACTGGACTGAGTGGTCTTCATGAAAGTTGTAGGTCCTTGTCTTAGCTTCGAAATGGTATAAATGTCATTCCAATCCGATAACTGTAGCTCCAGTTGTGTCCGTTCCGCTAAATGACATCGAAACTATCTTCTGGTTTTAAGGTTTATAATTGGGGCTTTTCTAGGGTTTCTTTGTTGAGCTACCATTTGGTTGTTTTGAAGGGTATCGTGGCTCTAATTAAAGGTGTTTGATAATTTGTGATTGGGTGTTGAGGTTTGGTTGGAAAGTAAAAAAAGACAAGGGAAATGCTGTTAAAATTTTCGCGGAGCTTCTGCACAGTCTCGGGAAATTTGCTATATCTTGATGTAGGAATGTCGGAATTGAGTTCCGTTTGTTGCATTTTAAACTAGATTCATAGGGTTATAAACCGTGTAAATTTCAGACCCTGTTTCTGTCTGTGAAAATTATGGTGATTCTTCAAAGTTGACTGAAATATTGTACCTGTTCTGTCTTCCACTGGATAAAGCAGCAACTTGCGACTTGAATTTGACTGACTTGCGTTCCGAATCTTACAATGGTGTTCTCTGGAAAGTTATAGCCCTTTGAATGTATTTTCCAACGGTATAACTTTTACTAATTTTGGACTCACAAACCTTGAGATATGATTTTTCATATAGGGTTGCGCGAAACTGGAAATTCCTGTTTTCCTAGTATCGACTTTACTTTCATTTTCTACTTCAAATTTGGAGTTGGTCAGTCATTGTAGGTAGGGCTTTGAGGTTGTTCATGCCTTTAAGACTAATTGTTACCTTTTCACTCCGAGGTCACCTCTTTGCTTTGCATTAATGGCTCTTTTGACTAGGCATATGGCTCGTAACCGAGTCTCACTTGCAAATTCCATACTAGGTCTTGGAGTCGAGTCTTAAGTGTTTGCCTTGATTGTTCTAGGAGGTGCCGACGATTAAAGCCACACTTGGGAAGGAAACTTTTGAAGTTATCCTTATTTGAACTGGTGAGTGTACCACTCCCCTGAATTATTGCTAAACTGGTTTCCTGTACTTGCAAATTGTTAGTTGAATGTCTTTCCTGACTGTTTATCTTGTATGAGACGAGGGTGTACTTTATCACACTCGTTCTCTTGCCTGTACTGAACAAACTGGAATCTGTTACTTGTACTTGTTATGTACTTGAACTTGTTACTTGCACTTGTTATGATGTCGTTTGGAAGAGTATCCAACGACCTTCCTGTTAAACCTGAGCTCAACCTCATGGGGAGTTAATTAAATCGAGCCAGCGAGGGCTTGGTCGAGATAATTGACAATCCATGGGTGCCTGTTCCTGGGGGAATCTTTGGGTATTGAGACTCTTGATTCCGGTATACTCGAGTATTACCATTCCTGTTCCTATTTGGCATTCGGGCCCGGTAAGGGGTATGTTTGGTGAGCGGGATTTTGGCGTTAAAGTGGTGATCTACTGGATTGGTTCCTTTATTTGAACGTTGACGGAGGGTCAACAGGGCTGGATCAAGTATTGCAACGGGGATTTGGCTCCTGAGAGCCACCTGTATCCTTGAAATTGTGATGTTCGTTCATTTCTTTTACTTGATGCGGATATGTGTCCTATAAATGTTTTCTCATGATTTCTACTGTTATATTTTTGGTACCTCATTGAGCTTCTAGCTCACCCCGTTTCCTTATCCTTGTTTTCCTTAGAGGAAATCACCTTTTGAAGACTATGATGTTTGAAGCATTTGTTGAGCTAGTTTTAGTATTCTTTTGTATAGCTCCTCGATGGTTGGAAAACTTTAAATGTATTTTAACCAAACAATTCCCTTTTGAATTGTAAATTTGCAACCATGTGTATCTAAAAGTGTTTAACCATGTTCCTACGTTGATTTGGTTTGAAAATGTTCTTTTCTAGGGTTATCTAAAGTTGTTGTGCATGTTTAGGTTTCGGACAGTGAATGTTATCTTCTCGAAGTTCTTTTGAGCGGTTGGTAGGGTTTACGCTCGTTCCGGATTCGTAGTCCCGGCAAGAGCGGGGTAGGCTGTCCGCCGAACCTTTTGGTTCGCCTTAGGGGGAGGTGGGGCTGTCACATACGGAGCTGCTGATAAATGTGCAAAAAAGTTGTTACTTGGTCCATCAAACGGTGTCACCGGCGAGACGAAGGGTGATTGATCGTATCACTAAGTTTACCTGGAAGTCTTTTTCGATACGTTATTTAGGGTTCCCGCTCTATTTTGGAAGGTGTAAATCATCATACTTTGGAGAAGTGTGTCAGTCGCTTCTAGGGAGGATTTTGTCATGGAAATCAAGGTTGCTTTCCTTTGGAGGCAAGATTGTTTTAATCAAGCATGTGTTGGCATCAATGCCAGTGCATCTGATGTTAGCTGCTGTGATCCCGAGTACGGTGTTTAGAACTATAGAAAAAGCCTGCTCGACCTTCCTGTGGGAGTCATCACCCAACGAATCAAAGTTTCACTAGATAAGGTGGTCTCAACTGTGCTATCCGGTGGACGAGGGGGGAGTTGGTTTCCGGAGACTACGGGATGTATTTACAGCCTTTTCTTACAAGTTTTGGTGGAATTTCCGAACAGGATCGTTGTTGTGGGCGACATTCATAAAGCAAAGTACTGCAGACGGCTCCATCCTTGTCAGGTAGAACTCAGAACAACGGACTCAGCAGTCTGGCGGAGGATGGTAAATGTGAGCCAACAAGTGGAGCTCTCAATGTTATGGGTTGCCAAAGAAGGGGCGTGTAATTTTTGGTATGATAACTGGTTGGGATGTGGTGCATTGTTCTTACAAACGCCGGTTAACCCAGATTTGTTGTTCCGTAATTTCATTATCAATGGTCACTGGGATGTGAATCTCTTATGTCACACACTACCAAGGGAGAATGTGTTCTCCATTTTAGAGCACCCTATCCCAAAAGAAAGGAGTGAAGTCGAAGTCATTTGGATGCCCACGACATCTGGAAAATTCTCCCTACATTTGGCTTTCGGGGACATTAGGCAGGCCCGAAACAAGTCGATGGTGTATGCATTGATTTGGCATCCTCGAATTCCTATGAAAATTTCATTTTTCATGTTCAGATTGTTGCGGGGGAGGATACCGGTACCAGATAGGTTATGTGTGAGGACCCGAAAATTTTCTTATTTTTATAGAATATTACCGGGTTATTTAAATAATTATTCACTCATTTTCTTTGAATTATTTATTTCGACCATTTTAAATCCATTTAGATGGAACAACGTCTCTTTTATGTTTTTTAAAGCGTTTTGTTGGAAAATTCACTTTTCAAAAAAATTCATTTAGTTTGGAACAACAAGTGCACGTTTTTCGAGACTATACTTGAATCGGGAGTGTATTAATATTGGAGAATTAAGAATGATTAATAGTAGATTAAGAAAAGTTAATTGAGGAATTAAAACTCGATTCATGTAAGAACTCACAAATTTACCTATTTTAAACTCCTGTTACGAGCTTATTTAATTATTTATTTGGCCAATGGCCTCGAATATTATTTTCTATCCTTATTAGACCTAAATACATGGAATTATAGTTTCATTATATTTTTAAAGTGACTTGTTTCAAAAATTAATTTTTGGAAGCTCGTTTAGTGAAAATAGTGAAAAGGTGTTTGGAAATTTTAATCGATCGAGGGTACAATAAGTTTAAAAAATTGGAGACTTGTACAATGGTCTTAAAATAGGTAATTTTATGTTTAAATACTCAAGTGATAGTCATTAGTACTATCGTTATAAAAATTTCTTGGAGGTCTCGCGTTATCGCGCTTAATTTGGAAATGCGCGTTTTTACGCGCTCGATTAATTGAGGAATTTTAGACTATTAGTTTAGACTATTAAGAATGAATAATATTAGTGTAAATGAAAGTACATTAGAGGTTTAGGGCACTAGTGAAACGAACTCGAAAGAAATTGAGCACGAAGCGCGCGTATACGCGCACTATCCTTAGTTGACTTTTGGAGCATTTTGGGCCACACATTATTGAGCTCCTCATGGGTGCATCACACTAGATCAAAACCCTTCAATTCCTCAACTAAAGTGGGTGCAACATCTCTTCTTTTCCCTCCATTTCAGCCGTGCATCTCAAAGAGCAAGAACCAAACTTGCTTCATCAATTTTCCTTCATCATTTCTTCACCAAATCTTATCCAAATCACACCAAAATTTAACTACACTTAACTAATCACTTGGAGAGCACTTTGACCTAGGAAAGGAAGCTGCTCTCACGGTTTTTCTTTGGCTCAAGAAGGCCGAAAATTTCTGCCTTGAACATCTAGTGAAGTAAGTGACGATCCAGCCTTAAAATCTTGATTTATGGAAGTTCTATTGCACATATAAGCTCATGCATGTAAGTGGGTAGCTTTATTTATGTTGGATTTTGGTGTGTGGGCTCTATGAACTCCCACTTTGGTTGATGAACTGATTTGGTGGTTGATGATGATAATTATGTTGGTTTAGTGCTTACATTAGTGGTATAATGTTGGGTTATTGTTAGAAACTCCAAGATGGTGCAATGACCAAAAGTGACCATTTTGCCCCTGCCTTGTTCAAGCACTTTAATGCCAAATTTTGAGGTTCTAATGGCTTGTTTATGTTGTTTACATGTTATATTGGTTGTGTAAAAAGTTTCATTGAAAAATAACATGATTTGATCACCCAAATGTCGGAAATTCGAAAGCTTGAAAATCTGGAATTTGAATCCCATCACTGCCCAGGCAGTCTTCTTGTTTCGGCCAAACTTGTTGCTCCGATGTCGGAATTGAGTGTCGTTTGTGGCACTGGAAACTAGACATTCCTAGCTTTCTGTTGGTATAAAATTCATGTCCTGGTTCTACTTGAGATAGCCAAACCATTCATTTGAAATCCACTGTCCTGTTTCATTGCTTGGAAGGCAGCTCATGAGCTGCAACTTAATGCTCACGAACGAGCTGGTTATGGACTGATTTTGAAAATGGTTTCTTCTGAGAAAATGTATCCTTATGAGTCTATTTTCCAACTCCACCAACTACGCTCAATTCTGAGTTGAATTGAGTGATTTATGATCAAAACTCGAATCTGGTCTGGTGAAGGAATACCTTACATTTGGACAGATTTGAACTAGCAATGATTTGGGACTTGTTATCCGAAATTTCTTGGTGTAAATCACCTATCAAATGTACCTTGGACATATTTTAGACATTACCTACTAGAATGAATCATGTTTGAGTCGTTTCTTGGCCAAATGTTTGGAAAATGGCAAACCGGAAGCTCAAAGGCAGCTTAGCCTTAGAACTTCTTGCGATTTCAACGGTTTTGTTAACTGACTTCCCATTCATATTTTTCTATGAAATTTGGCAAGGGAGTGGCCCTTATATGTTAGTATATTCATACCAAATTTGGTACCATTCCGAGTCTATTTTGCTATTAAACTAAAGTCCCAAAGTTTGGAACTCAAATCTGGAAACTAGCTTAACAGTTTCATTTTTCCTCCAACTTTGAGCGACCGTATCTTGGTATTAAAAATTCCATTTCTCATTCCGCTTGTTTTGTTGTAAACTTGGATTGCGAATCTAAAAGGGTTCCAAATTTCAAAAGCTAGTTCCAATCGAGTGAATTTTTCCGAATTTTCAAAGTTGGCCAAAAACCAACTTAAATCTACCTTATGAACCAAAACAGCGACTTCGAGCTTATTTTTGAATGTTTTTCATTTGGAATCTTTGAAAAGTGTATTCTAGGAACTTTTAGTAGCTTGAAAGAAGTTTCCAACGGTACCAAGTTTTCCAATTTTTGACATGTGAAATGTGAGATACGATTTTTCAAAATATCGTATCAAAACTGAAATTTTCCGAATTTCAAGGAAATGGAGTTTTTCAAATTCTCCTTATTCCTTCGATATTACTTGAACGTTTTATACTTGATTTCAAAGACGAAAACTCGATTACTCTTGTGTTTTGAAACCTCGTCTTTGAACCTCGATTTACGAGTGATTGGGGTTCGTTTTTTATGGGATTTTCTTAGATTGTGCACTAAGTACAATCTTCTCAATATTTGGGAATTTTTGAGTGATAAATCATTGTTAATTGCTCAGGCACATAAGGGGAACTTCAAGAGGATCCCACGGTGGACACTTGAACTTCGAGTGCTATCTCTTCTTGTCTACTTGGTGAGTGTCAAGTATGTGTTAAATGCTTATGTAATTGAGATATTAGTTGTACAAGTATTATACATGATACGTAAACTTGCCGAGCCGAGTGTGTACTTTATCGTACTCGTTCTCATTTGAAATGAATAACTCATACTTGAAATGCTGAAATATATTAAATGCTTGGATGTATCAAATGCTTGAATAACATGAACACGTTTAACTCGTAAGTTCTGAGCGGAAGCATGTACCACACCGATTCGGGTGGGAGGTGCCTCTCATACTGTCTCAGTGCTAAAATCGGTTCCCTGAGCGATAGCATGTACCACACCGATTCGGGTGGGAGGTACCTCTGATGTCGACTCAGAACCATAAACAATGATTGGTAATTGTACATGAATATGTTTAACTCGTGAGCTCTGAGCGAATAGTATGTACCACACCGATCCGGGTGGGAGGTACCTCTCATGTCGTCTCAGAACCATAAACATTTCTAAGTCGATTGGAGCGATGTCTCATCGACTACTGGGCAATAGTATGTACCACACCAATTTGGGTGGGAGGTACCTCTCATTCGACCCAGAACTATAAGCAAAGCATAAGTCGATTGGAGCGATGTCTCATTGACCACTGAGCGATAGTATGTACCACACCGATTCGGGTGGGAGGTACCTCTCATTCGACTCAGAACCATAAATGTACAATCGATCACTGAGCGATAGTATGTACCACACCGATTCGAGTGGGAGGTACCTCTCATTCGACTCAGACTCATAAATGGAATAAGTAAAGTTCTACGGACTATTAGATTGAAATTTGGCAAAGCAAGCGGAAATGAGCTCCTAAGAGCTCCCGTATCCTTCATGAATATGTTTTGTGAATATTCAGGAACTACTTGAATGTTATAGCTTTACCTCTCGTACCAGCTTTATTGCTACTTGAATTACCTGCTTGCATGATTTTCTTGGCCTCACGAGCATTCACTCACCCCGTTAGATTTGTTTTCCTCAACAGGAACTGAAATGGGAGGAATTTGGAGAAGCTTACTTGATGGCTCATTTGATTAGAATTTTGAATGTATTTGTTTAGACAACTTTTGGGATTTGTATATTTTGGGAATGTAAGGTATTTTTGGTAGTTTTTGATGTACGACTTGAACGTTTAGTAGGGAATTGACCTTTCTCTTATCTTTGACTTCTAGTATCGACTAGTTATTTTAAGTTTGAATTGAATTTGTATCGAGTCCTGGCGAGAGCTGGGCAGGCGTCCTGCGGATACCCTTGGGTTCGCCCTTGGGAGAAGTGGGGGCGTCACATTATGTAAACTTGGTTTTCACTTACCCTCCAAGTGTTTTTGCTATCCTTCAGCATCTGAGGAGTCTATCGAGCATTTATTCTCCAATGGCCACACAACATCTGTAGTTTGGAGTTATTTTGGAGGTTTATGTGGATTGAGTCCAGGGTATTCTTTGCGGTCCCGAATAGTAGGGTGGTGGTTGCGGTCATATGATTCTGCGCTATGACGGCTTATGGGCTGAATTCTTCCTACTGTAATTTGCTGGCAGATTTGGAAGGCAAGGAATAAAGCAATGTTTGAGGGTGTTCAGATGCGGGCATCTACAATTTGCCATGCCATTTTCTTGAAAATCCAATCCATGGTGGGGATTCATTTCAAACAAGCGTTTCGACTGCAGTCATTTCGGCAGTTGTATGATTCACCGAATTTGAATGTTGGTAGGGTTACATACAAAGCTATTCGTTGGGAGACAAAGGAGCCAGGGCAGTTCATACCTAATACGGATGGCTATGCTAAGGGTAATCCAGGAGTGGGTGGAGGTGGTGGCGTTCTACGGGATTCAACTGGCTTACCACTCTTTGCCTTTTCGGCCTATCTTGGAGAAACTACAAGTCTCCGTGCAGAGGTTCGGGCCCTCCTCATTGGTCTTCAAACGTGTATACAAAGGGGATTTGGGAATATATGTGTGCAATCGGATTCATTGGTCTTAGCTGGAATCATTCATTGTCAAATTTAGTGTCCATGGCAGATTCGAAGAGAGATCAGGCAGATTTGGCATTTCGTGGAGGATCCGGCTCGATTTTCACACTGTTATCGAGAAGCTAACACAGTTGCTGATGCGTTATCCAATGTTGGTGTATCTCATCCAGAGCAACAAGTCAAGATATACGATAGCTTTTGTACGTTCCCAAGGCTGGTTCGTGGGGCAATACGCCTAGACAGATTAGGGATGCCTTCAATTCGGAAAATTAGGCATATGTAAAAGGAATATCTTTGTTTGTTATTGTTTTTCCATGAATAAAAAGAGGCTATTATAAAAAAAAATGTTATTGCTAGACAGCAAAATATTGGTCAATATCTTAATTGGACTTGTCTAACGTTTTCATTTATATTTAAATTCCCTCTCATGGGTAACTCAACGAATGCTTTCCAATATAAATGTTTCTTGAGCCCGACTATGATTATCAAGGAATAATTAAGTCACAAACTTGAAACTTCATATGTATCAATCGGTGTTGCAAGTTGTGCTTTTCCGAGTAAATTATACATAATCCCTACCATATATGGTTTCATGGAAAGTAGAAATTTGGGCAAAATACGCTTTATCGTCTATGGTTTAGTAATTTTTTACATAACTCTCATATGGTTTTAAAAATCTATATATAACCCCTCATATTTTGGATTAAAGTGTCAAAGTGATGGAAATGATCATTTGTAATGTAACATATAGAAATATCGAAATTACCCTTGTTTAGAAATTAAAATGCATGAAATGACCAAAATATATAAACATAATATGCATGACACTCTGGCCCCGTATAGTTTTATATTTTACCATATAACCCCTTATGATTTAGTGTTTACCATATAACCCCTTTATGGCTTTCAAAAAATATATATAATCCCCTATGGTTAATAAATAATTTTTAACTTTACATGGGGATACTTTTGATATTTTAGTTGACTCTGTTATGGAATACAAATTCCGTCATTTTGATACTTTAATCCAAATCATGAGGGGATTATGTATAACTTTTGAAACCATAGGAGGTTATGTAAAAAAGTGCTAAACCACTGGGAGATAAAGTGTATTTTGTCCTAGAAATTTAATGAAAAATAGTCTCTGTGATGTTGTTAGTTGAAATACCAATATTGTCCTTAATTAAATACTAAATCAAACAATGGTCTAATCATATTGTACAAAATCATAGGAAAGTTATGTGGATAAATATAAAAATTACAAGGAAATAAAGTGCATATTCATGAAAATTATAAGGAGTTAAGTGGATATTATGAACTATAGGGAGTTATATAGCTACTTTAAAACTTTAAGGGGGTGATGTGGCATTATGCAAAACTATAGAAGGTTTATACGTAATTTACCCTTCTTTTCAATGAAATTTGGTGAGGTTTTTCGTTTGAATATTTGATAAGCACGGAGGCTAGATGTCAGTATTCTTATGCCATATATAAGATCCTATATTCTTAGTCTTATGAAGTTGCAGTTCAGTATTTAATGTCCAAAATGTTAGGAAAGAACCATAAGAAGAAGACAAATAAAGCCAGCAGATATTGTGTGCAACGCAATGGAGCAACGTTTACGCCATTGAGCTTCGACGTCCATTTCATGCATAACTCGCCGGGATCTCTAGGGAGTTCATTTTCTGTCCAAATTGTTCAAAGTTAAAAGAAAACCATGGTGAAACCATATAAAATGAAATGTCCATAAATACCTATTTTTCACGATGGGAGCAACGTTTACGCCATTGAGCTTCGACGTCCATTTCATGCATAACTTGCCGGCGTCTCTCGGGAGTTCATTTTCTGTCCAAATAATTCAAAGTTAAAAGAAAACCATAGTGAAACCATATAAAATGAAATGTCTATAAATACCTATTTTTCACGATGGGATGCAGCGCCACTTCTCATTCACATAATTTAGATATTTTCAGTCCATAAACAATGGCTTTGAGATTTAGCTGGAAGCTTAGTCTGACTGCATTCTTAATGCTGGCAATGATGGCTTCTCAAGCCACATCGCGCAGCTTGAATGAAGCCTCAATGACTGAAAAACACGAGCAATGGATGGCTCAGCATGGACGCGTATACAAGGATGACGCAGAGAAGGCGGATAGATATAAGATATTCAAGGAAAATGTGAATTTCATAGCGTCTTTCAACAAAGCTGGAAATCGACCTTACAAGTTAGACATCAACCAATTTGCAGATTTGACAAATGAAGAATTCAGGGCAGCTCGAAATAAATACAAACCATGGAAAGTGTGCGAATCAAAATCATTTATGTATGAAAATGTCAGTGCAGTTCCAGCAAGTATGGACTGGAGAAAGAAAGGAGCTGTTACAGGAGTCAAGGATCAAGGCCAATGTGGTAAGTCTGATAAATTTATTATCTTAGTAATTTACTAATTTTTTTTAGCCAAAACTGTAACTTTCATTGATATGGGACAGGTAAATTCGTACACAAGATAGAATATCTCATTTTACGTGTTAAACTAACTACCACAGGAGCCTATGTCGGACCATTACACAAACAAAACACTGTGAACGGGATATTCCATTCCAAAGCCAATTTCCAGCTTTCATGAGACTTTGGGATCTTTCCCCATGCAAGAGCCACATGCGTAATCTCCTCTACTATAGCTTCCTTGATGCTATCTGCCAAAACTGAAGCAGACCTGAATATAGCAGCACTACATGCCCTCCAAATATGATAAATCACCACAGAAAAAACAAGCTTTTTGAACTGCTGCACGAAAGTCTCACCAGTCCAATGTTTGAATACCCACTGAAGCTCCTCCTCTAGCGTACTGATCCCTCTAAATGTCAAACACATTCTCTGAGCTTTTTTCCAAATCTTGGATGAAGTTTTGCACATAAAAAACAGACGATCAACGCTCTTTTCAGCTGCAGAGCATAGTACACATTCAGTTGACTCCACTGGCATACCCCAATTCTTTGATCTGTCTGGAGTATTCAACTTTCTTTTACATACCAGCCACAATATAAATGCAAATCTGGGAATAATAATTAGTAATTTACTAATTATTATTGATTCTGCTCCTTTTTTTTTTGAGCTATATTTTTTAAGCTAAGTCATTGGCAATAAAATCTTTTGAAAATCCAGGATGCTGCTGGGCATTTTCAGCTGTTGCAGCCATGGAAGGAATCAACCAACTCACAACTGGTAAGTTGATCTCATTATCTGAGCAAGAGCTTGTTGATTGTGACACTGCTGGTGAAGATGAAGGCTGCGGTGGAGGACTCATGGACGATGCATTCAAGTTCATCATCAAGAACAAAGGCCTTACAACCGAAACAAATTACCCATATCAAGGAACTGATGGAACTTGCAATGCAAACAAGGAAGCTAACCATGCTGCAAAGATTACAGGTTACGAAGATGTCCCTGCAGATAGTGAGGCTGCACTTCTGAAGGCTGTGGCCAACCAACCTGTGTCAGTTGCCATTGATGCTAGTGGATCAGCATTCCAGTTCTACTCAAGCGGTGTTTTTACAGGCGATTGTGGGACTGAATTGGACCATGGTGTCACCGCAGTAGGTTATGGTACGAGTACTGATGGCACCAAGTATTGGCTAGTGAAGAATTCTTGGGGAAGCAGTTGGGGTGAGAATGGATACATCAGAATGCAGAGAGACATTGATGCCAAGGAAGGACTCTGTGGCATTGCCATGCAAGCTTCTTACCCTACCGGTCTAAAATGTTGAAATAATGGATGAAGCTTTCTTTCGACAAGACGACAACAATGTTTGGTGATAAGTGACTAATTTACGTAATAATTGTATGACATTTTATATTATTTTTAGTCACTTTGGTTATATTATTGGAAGAATATGAATCATTTTGGCTATAATTGGTGAAAAATGCTTTTAAGTGATTAAATGAGGTTTTTATCACTTTTTACTTGGATTTTGTGTATTTTGACAGTTTTGACACATTTTCGTATTTCGGCTATAACTTGAGTTACAATGATCGGATTGGGATGATTCTTGAACCCATTTGAAGATAAGAGATAGATCTACAACTTTGGTGAAGACATCTAAATCCAGTTTGAAGGTTTTCCAGGTCAAAATGCCGAATTACAATAGCAAATTTCTACTGGTCGAAACTGGAACAGGGCAATGAGCAGGCAAGGGTATTTCAGTCATATCTCAGCCTACACAGATCCAAATGAGGTGATTCTTGATGCATTAGAAAGATAACTCAAAAGGCTACAACTTTCGTGTTTTAGACATGAGCTGGTTCAGCCTCTAACATCAAGAAAAGATTGGTTGAAGTTGGGCCAAAAACAGAGCAAGTGATCCACACTCGGATCCACTATTCATCCGAACCCTCGGTTGTTTCTGGGTTAGTGGATCCGAGCTCGGATCCATACGGATCCGAGGTACTGTAGCAGCTCGGATCACTGGTCAGAAAAGGCTGCTCTGTACGCGTAAAACTCAATTTCACCTCCACCAACTCACATTGGATGCTAGACATGTGAGAAACATTCCCAGCTGTAAAAGGGAGATGTAATCCTCATTTCTTGACCACCTTTCATCATTAAATAGCCAAATGCATTGCAAAAATAGGGATTGGGGAGTTCATAGGAGAAAAATAGAGAGAGACATACGGGAGAAGCTGGAAGCTGCAGAAATGTAGCTCTTTCATCTCTCTAGTGTTAGTTTAGCTTAGTATAGAGTAGTGTAGCTTTCCATTCTTGTTTATTATCTAGATTAGGATGAAGATGGAGGATGAAGAAGGCAAGGAAGAAAGCTCATGTGACAAGGGTTGTATTCCTTCCAAACTCTTTATCTTTTGTATTTGATTCCAAATTTAGTTAATATACAAGTTCTGGATTTTGTGTTCAATATGTGTTTCTAAAGTTTATACCTTGGGTTTGGTTGAACTTTCTATAATTGTTAGTGTTTATTATTTGGTTATTTGACTGCTATGATTTGAGCAAGTTATTTAGCACTTTAGCTCTTGAAATCATGATTAATCTGGTACCATTAATTGTGATTATCTAAGGTGTTGTTTCTGCAATGAAAATTGAGATTTAACACTAGTTCAAGAAGTGCTAAACATAGGGAGTACACTCACGAAAGTAGAGGTGCACTTATGTGGTTTTTAGTGATTCATTTCATGTAATTTCATTGAAGAAATGAACTTGTAGCTAATTTCATAACCATGAAAATAGGTATGGATTAGTTATGAGTATAATTGATTCACTACGAAAGTAGGATTCAAATGCATAAGGAAATTACACCATAATTAGCCTAGATGTAGTATTCAATGATCCAAATATAGCACTTGCATGAGTAGTTAGGGATACCACAACCCAAGGAGCTTTCATTTGTTATTTTGTATAATTTCAGTAGGTTTAATTTGTTATAATTCATTGATAGTCTAAATAATAGAGAAGCTTTAGTAGTACCGGTAATTGCAATCTTCCTTGTGGGATCGACCCTTAATACCCTATACTCGCTCACGATTCGTATACTTGCGATAAATCGCGTGTGGGGTATTTAGGAGTTTATAAATGTAAAACTTGATTAGGATGAGCTTAATTGTATATGTATACTCCGCGCACGTCATTTGGATTCTTTGGAAATTTCAAATGTGTCTTGTTTCATCAATTGTGCTATATATAATATCAACATTGTTGTCATTATGTACATGAAATATGTATTTAAAGATTCAAAGAATGTTTTATTTGAAAAAAATGTAATGATCACGAGACGAAGTTATCCTTAACAACACACATATGACATGATACGTACTAGAATTAACAAAGCTGTCTAGTACTAGCACTCCGTATGATAAAAGGGAATCAAAACCTGGATCATATGTGTTTAAAGAAAGAAATCTTGAGACCCTGATAGAACCTTGTTGATTCATGTGGATTGATCTCCATTGATTTTGGACTCAAGTTATAAAAAAAAGCTCTAAAACAAATGTAAACTTCACTATTGCACACAGTTCATTAGAATATGGACTGAAAATAAAATAACAAAACTATAGGTAAGACTTAAGAGTTTTCATAATACAATCATACATATGAAAATGATTCCCGTAAATTGTTTAAAGGTAATTCTTTCTATAGCACAAGGTCTCTTTCATTCGTATACTTGTTATACTTTTGATCTAAAGTTTCTTCTCCACAATTTATATATAGAGAGGTTGAAAAATATTTGAGTTGCCTTTGCTTTGCATGTTTTTAAGCTAAATTACATTTTGGTTCTGTTTTATTTTATTCTATAGGTATACTGTTTATCTACTCAGGGTCAAGATCAAGAGGATCAATACTTAAAAAGTTGATTGTTTGTGGAACTATCCGATTGTCAATCAGGAAAGATTTCGAGCAGTTTCATTTTTATATGTTTTTCTTTTAATTTTTTTAATATTTGATATATTGCTATCGTATTGGAAGAGAGAATGGGAGAGAACAGAACTTTATCCTATTATCTAGGAGTACACCTAATTTACCACTAGGATAACAATTATGATATCATATTTACTCTGGCATATACATGACTCGCTCTTCATCTTGTGGATCATCAAGTTGCTTGTGTCAACTTTTGTGTTCAAAAGCCACAACGGTTGAGATAAGCTAGAATAATAGAGCGATTTATTATTTTTGATAGTACTATAGTGCATTTCATTGTGGTATCTAATTAGGTTTCCCCATATTGATCCTAATTAAGTCCCATGCTTTCCCATTTTTGTGATTTTATGAAATTGGATAAGATTAAGAGTTCACCTAAAAATTATTTTTTCTCTCTCTTATGAGAGCCTTTCTCTCTCTTAAAGTGAGAGCCTCTCGCCCTTTTGGTGGGAGGGTCGAAAAGTTACAGCTTTTTCAAACTTTCAAACTTCAAATCCCAAAACCTCAAATTTCTAAACTTCAATGTCTGAAACAAACACAAATCTAAACAAATCTATTTCCCCATAGTTGATGCTTAGCGAGTATTGGTGCATACAAAGATATCTCCACTACGAACATGGTAATATTGCTGGGTCATCGGCTGAGAAGCTGACCGGAAGGAAGAATAGTACGTATGAGTGATCTAGCCAGTGTCTTGGCTTCTGATGGGTAGAGTAAGCTTTAAATTTACTGGTTTTAACAGTATGGAACCGACTTACCTTGCTCTTTAGTTTATATATGTGCTTTACGCTTGCAGCATTTTTCTTCATACTTTGTGTCCTTTGCACTGTAAGGCTCTGGTTGTTCTGTACTTTCTGCTTTTCTTTTTACAGCTCCAGTCCATGACATAGTGCTAGGTAGTTTTGGTTGGTGGAATACCCAAAGATCCCTTGGTGACTTCATGGTTGAGGACTTGGCTGAGATTCTAGGGAAGTTTGCGCTCTCCAGTAAGGAGTTAGGAGGGGCTGACTTGGATAGAGCTAAAATCAACTTAGGAGTGAAAGAATGCCAGTTGAGCCTTATTGGGAAAATTAAAGGAGAGAAAATAGCTAACTATACTGGAGTGAAGAGCTTTGTAACAGCAGCTTGGAGTTATCCAAAAGACCTCAGAGTTGTAGAACTAGGCCTCAACTCCTTTCAGTTCTTCATTCATGGGGAACAAGAAAGGGAAAGGATTTTAGGGGGAGGACCATCGATTATAGATAGCCAGATCCTAGTTTTGAATAGGTGGTCTGAAGGTATTGAAGAGGACGAAAGTGCTTTTAAAGAGGCCCCTCTCTGGGTGCAAGTATGGAACCTCCCGGTGCACTGGGTGTCCAAGGAGGTAGGAAGGAAAATTGGAGCTGTGTTCAATCGAGTTA
This sequence comes from Coffea arabica, assembly GCF_036785885.1. Classification (NCBI taxonomy): domain Eukaryota; kingdom Viridiplantae; phylum Streptophyta; class Magnoliopsida; order Gentianales; family Rubiaceae; genus Coffea; species Coffea arabica. Next base: position 25,913,193 of record NC_092321.1, read on the forward strand.
AAGAGGTAATCATCCCTCAGACAGCTAGTAAAGAAGGAAGACATATCAAGCTGCTAGTTGTAGCTGATATTTCTCAACCTCTACTGAGAGGGACAATTGTCAAAATGGAAGGCTCTACAAGTGGGTGAGTTTCAAATATGAGAGGTGTCCAGATTTCTGTTACAATTGTGGAGTTGTAGGGCACAGTGAGAGGAATTGCAAGAGATTGGTCCTTATAGATAGAGGGCATTTGGAAAACCACTATGGTACTTGGATGAGAGCTGGGAATGGAAGGAGTTCACCCCAAAAAGAACCACGGGTTAAGAGAGTGGCCAGTGATAAGCATCGCTGGAGGCTACATAATGGGACCTGGGTTGAAGTGTTGAAACAAAGACAACAGGACCCGGGTCAAAGCAGCCATGACCCATCCACAGATAAAACGAGTTCACTACATCATGCTGTGGAGATATAGGAGCAGATTACCAAGCAAAGGATAGGGGACAGCTATACTAGTCAACCAAGTACAGCCCCTAAGGCTATGGTAAACAGGCAGGAAAAGGAAACAACTATTGTAGCCTCTCTTTACAAGCTGAATATGGAGGCTGAGAAGGTAGAGGGAAGGGGACTAATGCCAGTATGGAGATAAAGGAAACCTCTCAACAAGAGGGACAAGCAGTTGGGAAGGATAAAGAGAAGGAAACAGTAAAAGGAAAAGAGAACCAGGGGGAAGGAGAGTCAAGGATAATACAAGTGAAGTTACCTTAATGGACCTTATGGTTGAGGATAAAAAGAAAGAATCTGTTATAAGACAGAGTAGGAGATTGAAGAGGCAGCTAAGATCCCTACCAAAGAGAAGAACACCTCTACAGGAGATCAGCATCAATACTAAAGACTCAAGAGTACAAGGCAAAAGGAAGTTTCAATTATGTGATGAGGAAATGGTAGATGTTGAAGGCAGAGAGGTAGGGGGAAAAAGAAACAAAGAATGTCTTGAGGTTTGTTTTAATGTACAGGAGAAAGAGGAGGAGGGGACCAGCCTACTCTGGGCCCTCAAACCTCAATGAGGGTACTGGTATGGAATTGCCAAGGTGTTGGGAGCACCTTGACAATTCCCCATCTGAGGGAGGTTTCCAACCTCCTCTCCCCAAGTATGATGTTCTTGAGTGAGACTAAAAATAGAGAGAAGTACATGGATAGAGTGAAGGAGAAGTTGAATTTTGCGAATAGTTGTGTGGTTGAGTCAATGAATAGATCCGGGGGCATGGCACTGTTGTGGAAAGATGAAGTAAAAATAAAGAGATACTTAAAACTGCCTTTACTATAAAAGCTCACATGGAAGATCTTGAGACAAAGACAATGGTGGTTTATTGGTATCTATGCAAGTTGTGATAATCTGATTATGAAGAATCAATGGAAAGTGTTAAAGGATAGGAAAAAGCTGTAGGGAGAGAAGTGGATTATTGCAGGGGATTTCAATGACATTCTCTCAAATGAGGAGAAGTGGGGAGATAGATGGAGGGAAGAGAAGAGCTTCACAGACTTCAATAACTTCGTCAATGATAACTAGTTGGTTGATATTGGCTTTGAGGGGAACCCGTGGACTTGGAGTAACAATTGGGAGGATATAGGGGAAGTCAGAGAAAGACTAGATAGAGGCTTGTGTAGCATAGATTGGTCCTTAGTTTTTGACAAAGTCAAATGCACACATGTTGATACCTTTGCGTCTGACCACAGCATGTTGATGATAGATACAAATCCAGAGACTAGGAAGAGGAAAAAAATGTTTTATTTTGACAAGAGATGGCTAAAGAGAGAAGGAATTCAGGATGTGATCAGAAATGCCTGGGAACAAGACTTTGAGGGATCAAGAATGTTCAGGGTCAAATGTAAAATCAGAAACTGCAGGATTGAATTATTAAAGTGGAGAAATAACTCCAATCACAATGCTAAAAAGAAAATCAATCAAATCAAAAGTCAGCTGGAGAAGATTAGATCTAGCATTCATGCAAGTAATAGAAGGGAGACAGTGGACCTGAAAGAGCAGTTGAAAGAGGCCTACAAGGAGGAGGAATTGTACTGGCACCAAAAAGCTAGATTGAACTGGATAAATGAGGGGGATAAGAATACTAAATATTTTCATGGGGAGGAGGAGGAGGAACAGAATGTTAAATCTGCAAAGAGAGGATGGCTCTTGAACTGAGAATGAGTAGGAATTAGGTGAGGAAGTAGCAGACTTTTATAGGCAGCTGTTCACTAGTAATTGGAATGGTAGTGCTGAGGAGATCCTTAGGGGTATTCCATCCACCATTACGGCTAGCATGAATGATCAACTGACTAGAGGTGTTGATGAAGAAGAGATCAAAACAGCCCTTTTCTCTATGTCACCTAATAAAGCTCCTAGAATGGATGGTATGTCCCCCATTTTTTCCAGAAATTCTGGTGTATTATCAAATATGATGTAGTCCAGGCTACCTAGAGTTTCTTTCATTCCAATTCCATGCCCAGAGCCCTGAATCATACCTTAATTTCCCTCATCCCAAAAATTAGAGATCTTGTCAATCTTAAGCACTATAGACCTATTAGCTTGTGTAATGTGCTCTATAAAGTTATTTCCAAAATACTGGCTAATAGGCTAAAAGGTGTGCTCAATGTCTGTATCAGTGAAACCCAGTTTGCATTCATTTCTGGTAGGCAGATCCTAGACAATGTTATTATAGCCCATGAATACATGCATTTTATGAAAAACAAAAGGCAAGGGAAGAAGGGGTACATGGCTGTTAAGCTAGATATGCCTAAACCTTATGATAGAGTTGAGTGGCATTTTTCTGAGGGCCATAATGCAAAAAATGGGATTTAATAACAGGTGGATTAGCTGGAACTAAATGGTGTTGAATGATGAAATGTGTTGAATCAGTTTCTTACTCCTTCAACATAAATGGTGAGGTTAAGGAGTATGTAGAACTAGAAAGACGAATAAGACAGGGTGATCCTCTTTCACCCTATCTCTTCCTACTATGCTCAGAAGGCTTCTTAAGTCTGCTGAAAAGAGCTGAAGAGGAGAAGAAGATAACTGGACTCAAAATCAGCAGGAATGGACCTAGACTAACACAATTATTTTTTGCAGATGATTCCTTAATATTTTGTAAAGCAGACACCAAACATGCTGAGGAGCTGAGAAGGATCTTGGAGGCTTATGAAAAGAGTTCTAGACAGTTGATCAATCTAGAGAAGTCTTCTATCTTCTTCAGCAAGAACATGGACCATTGCAAAAAACTGGAAGTATGCTGCAGATTGGGAAATATCCAGATGGTCAATCAAGGCAAATATTTGGGACTCCCAATGGTGATAACAAGGACAAAGGACCAAATTTTTGGATTCATCAGAGACAACATCAAAAAGAACTTGGAAAGTTGGAAGCAGAAATTGCTCAGTCAAGCAGGTAAGGAGGTCTTGTTAAAAGCAGTGACTTCAGCAATGCCAACTTATGCAATGTCGTGCTTTAAAATACCTCTGAAGCTGTGCAAGGAACTCAGTACACTGATGGCAAACTACTGGTGGGGAGACAATAATGGAAAGGACAAGATGCATCTATGCTCCTGGAAGAGAATGGCACAGAACAAGAATCAGGAAGGACTTGGATTCAAAGACTTGGTCAATTTCAATAAAGCATTGCTTGGAAAGCAGATTTGGAGATTATTATAAACCCAAATCTGCTAATGTCCAAGGTTCTGAAAGCAAAATACTACCCTAATGGCTTCATTTTCAAGTGCAAGTGTCCCCAAAATGCCTCATGGATCTGGCAAAGTCTGATGGGAGTTAAGCAGCATGTGGAGGATGGCACCTGGAGAAAAATTGGGAATGGTCTTAGTACAGGCATTTGGGAGGACAAGTGGATAGTAGGAAACAGAGATGGAAGGCCCTCCATACACAAACCTCCAGAATGTAAGGAGCAGAAAGTACAGGACCTAATCACTCAGAAGAGGTGGAATACAGTGTTAGTGCTCAGAACGTTTAATAGTGTGGATGCAGAAAGGATTCTAAGCATTCCAATCAGCTTAGCAGGAAAGGAGGATAGTAACTTCTGGATACATACCTCAACGGGGCATACACAATGAACTTAGGTTATAACGCACTCATGAAAGATAAGGAAATCCAGGGAAGGAAAGATCAGGAGGATGCTAGTACAAGTATACATAGTACATCAAAGCAAATGTGGTCTTGCCTATGGAAACTAAACATAAAGCATAAGCTGAAGACCTTCATGTGGAAATGCATCAACAATGCTCTTCCAGTCAATGAAGTAATCTTTAATAGGATGAAAAAAGGTGATCCCATTTGTAAAGCATGTGGAGAAGGGGTAGAGACTATGGAACATGCGTTGCTGACCTACTGACAGGCCAAGCAGGTATGGCACATAGCACCTATATAGTGGGAGAGTGCTATGGAAAAACAAGGATGCTTCAAGACCTGGTGGAATGAAAGTGTAGGCACCAGATCTAGGCAGGATGGTGCAGAACATCTTGGTCTAACAGTTAACATTTTATGGCAAGTATGGAAAAGTAGAAATGAGTTGGAATTCAACAACAAACAAAGGCATGCAATGACAACCATACTGAAAGCTCAAGAGGAATGGATAGAGTTCTGCGAAGCATACAAAGACAACGAACAGATGATCACAGAAGAAACAGCTGCTAACCAAACTCAAAGGATAGAAGTGGAGAATGCAAAGGTGATTAAAGTGAAAATTGCTACACTCAGAAGATCGAACAGTAAGGAGATTGGCATAGGAGTGACTGCTATGACTGAAGGAGATGTGGTTGTTGCGGCTTGGGCAATACATGAAAGAAGCTACAATTGTCCACAATTGGACGAAGCTGAGGCTATTAAGATAGCTATGAGTAAATTAGCAATCAATGGTTGGAGGAAAATCATCATACAGAGCTGCAACAAGCAACTACTTCAGCAAATCCATTCTGGAAGTGCATCAAATATCAAGCTGCATACTCTAGTTGAGGACATTCTTAGCTTGAAAACTTTATTTCACATGTGCTCTTTTTGTCTTATATCTAAAAGTGTTAATCATGTTAGTATTAGAGTTAGTGATTATGCTTTAGATATTCTACATGATGAGGAATGGATCAATCCTTTGTGCTGTTGAGCACTTTTTGTATAGAAATGAGGGGCCTTTGCTTCAATTGTAAAGTTCAGTTGATGATCAATATATTACTAATATCGTTTCAAAAAAAAAGAGTTCACCTATAAAAAGCAATTCTAAATTATAATATTTCTAAACGATAGATACAAACATGTAAATTTCCAAAAAAAGTGGATCATCCATTAGTTTATTTGTGTGGATTAAGTCATATGTAACTTAGTACAGAATTTTCCTAAAATTAAAATGCCAAAGTTAAAAACAACACATAGCTTACAAAAAGTCAGCTGTAACTTGGAGCTGATTTTCACCAAGGAAGATGCCAATAACACCCAAAATACTCGGGGAACAATTGAACTTTGGTTTCCCATTTTCTTTTTCTATTTATATTTTCGCCTGTGCCAAAGTAAAATAGATGATTAAACTATATTGGGACTAAGATCACGGAGCGGACCATCTGCAAATCAAACAAATAGCTAATGCCTTTCTGCATCCCCGTGAATTGAGGTTATTATTGCGAAAGCACGCTTCTAGTTCAGATAGAGCAAAAGCTTAGCTTTACTTTAATTAACAAGCATCAATCTGTTTTCCTAAAAAAAGGAAATTGTCCAGAGTATATTTGTTACATAAAAGTAATGGTTACATTTTCAACTGGCCCATTATTGAAGAGGGTTTGCTTCCATTTGACAATTTAATCCAAAATATGAAACATTATATAAAATTTTGAAACTAAGTAGAGTTATACAAAAATTTGTCGATTCAGAGGGGCTAAAGTATAATATCCTAGCATAGTTTCATTAGTTTAGCATTTTCTTTTCCTTTTGGTTCTTAAGTTTATAAAGGGATAAAAGAAATACTGTGCTCCATTTTGTACAAGTTAAAAGGCGCAAAACATCCAAACAGTTAATCTGTCGAACACAATGCAGGTTTTAGAACATCTTCGTTGATAGAAATCCCAAGAATTTCTGCAAATCTTTTCATGCCTTCTAAAAGCAGAAACTTTTGCCATGTTTCGTGATTCAAACTCAATCCATTGAGGAGAACTTTCGAAATTAAATTAATCAGTTTTGACCAAACCTTGTAGGATTGCCCCTAGCATAACTAAACTCAAAGTAGTCAACCATATTAAATTAACACGGGGACAATTATAAACATATTTTTCCTCTTCTAAGATGATGACTAACTTTTTTTTATATAGAAAAAATTATTTCATTCAAACAAATCTGCACTAATGGCAGAAAATATATCAAACAAATATGACACAAATACATATAGATTTGAAATTAATTCATATAATAGATCTAAAAAAAATACAAATAAAGATAAAATTAGTGCTCCTATATATCTTCTATCCAGATGAATGACTGTAATCCAATACATCAGTACATGTTTGCTGACAATCAGATCTATTTAAAACTAGTTCAAGCCCAAAGAGAAATTTAAATCTAACAATAATAGAGAAATTGCATATTTGAGAAACTAAATTCTAGATCTACAAAATCTCAAATTTCACAAAGATAAAAATCTAAAAATCTCTCACAAGAAAAAACCCATAAGAGAATAAAACTCTGACTAGAACAATTTAGAAGAGAAGAAACTCTCATTAAGAGATCCTAGAAGAGAAAATCTCTCATTAGGTAATCCTAGAGAAAATTTATTCAAATAAGAGAAACTAAAAACTATAAAGAGTACTTCCTCCCATAGGAAAAGACCAGATTTGGTCTTCCTCCCATGGAGAGATAAAGAAGATTTTGATGGAAGAGTTCTAGAGAGAAGGGAGAGAAAAGAGTTTTACAGAGAGAAAGGAGAGAAAAGAGTTTAAGATGATGACTAACAGTCATGCAGTAATTTATAACTACTCTTACATTAGTTGAAATAGGGAACCTTAGAGTATTCATTTTCATTATCTTTTTTCTAAGAGTATATTCTTCAATCTAATTCTTCGTTCCCTTCCCTGTACATGAGTCTTTAGAAAAACAGATCGTCTTCCTCATCCTTGACTACAGTTCATAATACTTTGAATGCTACTCTCTATTATGTATCAATTATGAAAAATGAAACTACTCTATTTTTTACCAATTAATAAAGAAATAAAGCTTCATTCTATTCCTGCTTTCTAGACAATCAATTACTGATTCGATATGCCATATTATAAACAAGAGTATCTAATTCTCAACTAGTAGCTAGCGCAGAACAATGGTGGAGATTGAACTAGCTGCAACGTCCACCAACTCTGCATCACCAACTCCCCTTTTGGTGAGCACCAGTGATTCAGAGGAGGAGGACAACGCTGAGGTTATTGCGGCTCATTGAGTCGTCCAAATGAGGAACCCCAACATCCAAAATCAGGCTTATCCTCTCACTCTCTCATTCAGTAACCTCTCTTACAACGTCAAAATTAGCCATAAACTTGACTGGTTTAGTATCTTCTCCTGCACCAATAAGAGCAACCTTTCTTCTAAGGAGACAGAGATGAAAGTTCTACTTAATGATGTCTCTGGTGAGGCACATAGAGGTAAAATTTTGGCCGTGGTAGGCCTCTTAGGGTCAGGGAAGTTGACCCTGATTGATGCATTGGCTAATCGGATATTCAAGGGAAGCTTGAATGGAAAGATCACCCTGAGTGGTGAACAATTGGATTCCAGCTTACTCAGAGCGATCTCTGCCTATGTTATGCAAGATCACCTCCTTTTTCCAATGCTAACTATTGAAGAAACTTTGACGTTTGCTGCCGAATTGAGGCTCCCTCAAATTCTCTCCAAATTCGAGAAGAAAAAAAGAGTTCATGATTTGATCGATCAATTAGATCATCAAACAGCAGCTCAAACCATCATCGGAGATGAAGAGCACTGAGGGGTTTGGTGGAGAACGCCGGCGAGTCTCTATTGGAATTGAGATCATAAACAATCCTATTCTTTAATTTCTTGATGAGCCAACCTCAGGACTCGACTCCACTAGTGCTTTCAAGGTTGTGAAGGTTTTACAGTGCATTGCTCAGACAGGAAGCATGCTGATCATGTCTATACACTAGCCAAGTTTTCAAATTCTTGGCCTATTGGACAAGCTGTTATTCTTGTCTCATGGACAAGTAGTCTATAGTGGATCTCCATCAAATTTGCCCTTCTTTATGGAGAACCTTGGACAACCAATACCTGCAGATCAAAACCCTTCTGATGCAATTTTGGATCTCATCTGCGATCTTGAATATTCTAGGGATAGGATTGACAGCATGGCCCAATTCAATCAGATATGGCAGCAGCAATACATGGGTAGAGGAATAGGATCAGAAGTAAAACAATCTACTGCTAAACAAAGCCTAAATTTGAAGCAAGCATTTAGTCAAAGTCTGGATTTGAAGCAAGCATTCAATTCCATTATTTCTCGAGATAAATTGGTATCTGGGACAACCCATAAGGATGATTTTAGTACTCCTACTTCAGTAGTCCCAAAATATACTAGTCCATTTTGGACTGAAATCTCAGTGTTATCAAAACGATCATTCCTTAATTCCTTTCGCATGCCAGAGGTTTTCACCTGTCGATTTGGAGCAACCCTCATCACAGGAATCATTACGGCATCATTGTTCTGGCAACTTGATAATTCTCCCAAAGGATAACAATTGCAGTCTATTACATTTGTAGTGATTGATTGGCAATTATACTTCAGGAGAGGAACATAATGCTGAGAGAAACAACTTACAATGTCTATAGACTATACTCCTATTGGCTCTCTGTCTCTGATGCACTAACCTGGCTTCCATCCTTGTTGCTCCTCTCAATCACATATTCCGTCACTACATTTTGGGCGCCTGGTCTAGAAGGAGGATTCACAGGGTTCTCCATCTATTTGGAGTAATCTTGGCTTCATTTTGGGCTAGGAATTCATATATTCTTTTCCTCTCAGGATTGCTTCCTGATACCAGCTGTGCTTACATGATTATTGTCAAAACTTTGGGTTCCTTAGTTCTCTTCTGCGGAGTACACGTAACCCCCAATGAAATCCCACTCTACTGGATTCCGTTCCACTACTTATCCCTCAAGAAATATACATACAAGGCACTAATGCATAATGAATTCGATGATCCATCAAGATGTATTGTTATAGGAATTGAAGTTTTCGATGGAACTCCCTTTGTTGGTACAGAACCGGTTGGATTAAAAGAGCAGCTGTTGAGAGGCATAAGCCACGTTTTGGGCAAGAATATTATGAGCTGGACGTGCATGACGATTGGACCTGACCTATTGAAGCAGAGAGGGATGGCTGATATTGGAAAATGGGAATGCTTTGGGATCACCATTGCTTGGGGAATTTTCTTTAGGATATTATACTTCCTTTCTTTGTTGTTTGGTAATAAGAACAAGAGAAAGTAATGCACTCAGTCTTCTACATTGGCCGTTGTTTAGAAAATTGTTTAGTGTTGTAATGCATTTTCCAAACACCCTTTTATCTTAAATGTGTCACACCATGAAAATTGCTACACCTTTACTCCCGAAAATAATGTCCAAATTATCTTCACTATGAATGTGCCTTTGACTTGTTGATGGTTGGTTTTGACAATGAAAGTCTAGATTAGCCATTGTTTATTGAATTTCTTTTGATGTAATGACACATTTTTGTTTTGTTTTGTTTTTTTTTAAACAAAATTCCTCTTTATTCATCATGTAAAATGCAAGAGAGTGATACAGCGAGTGTGGGAGGAAAGCAGGGGCAACCCCTAAGCCAACTACTGCTAACGCGCATGGTGGAAGCGGACATAAGGAACTTGAAGCCTGTCTAAAGGAAGGGCCGAGCGGACCTTTATGAAGAAAAGACAGTATCTGAAGGGAGATTCAACGAGGCCATCGCATCTGCCACCAAGTTTGCTTCACGATAAATATGGGCCACAGATACCCCCAAGGCCGTTACCACTGCTTTAAGGTGGCGAATAGCATTACATAAGGGCTAGCGTGATGAGTCCACCTCCGCCACACAATTTCGACAGTCCCGTTGTTGACACAGCAACAATCCTTCCAACAATGCCAGAGCCTCCGCTATGAGATTATCCTGCTCCCCAAATTCTTTGTAGAACGCAAAAATCAAGTCCCCCCCGGCCGAATGAACAATCCCTCCACCAGAGGCACCCTTGGCTGACACATTCACATCCGTGTTCAATTTATAGAAGCTTGGCGGAGGCTTAACCTAAGTGACCACCTGCAGTTGGGGCCTCCTCCCCCTCACTTGGCTACGTGTTGCCCACACATAATCCGCATCGCCTTTGAAGAAGTGCGGTTGCAAGAGCTGACCCACACACATTTGATCAGTGAAATTGCAAACCTGATTAATGATTTGATCCGCCGACAGGGCCAAACCCTCAAAACGAGCCTGGTTCCTCGCCCTCCAAATAAACCACAGGATCAAGAAAGGAATAATAACACGAATGTGGTTCCGCCGCACCAAGCTATGTGAGAAGAACCAAGACGCCAACTTACCTGCTACCCCATCTACCCTGTCTAGGATTCTAAACAAATTATCAAAAAAACTGCCACACCTTTGCTGCCACCGGCCCCATTACAAATAGGTGGTTGCTCGTTTCCACCTCATTCCCATAGCAACAACACCGAGAAGCTAGCACAAGCCCCCTCCGCTGTAGGAGATGATCCAAAGGCACCCATCTGTGCAAAAGCCGCCATGCAAAGAAGGACACCTTGAGCGGGACAACTGAGCTCCAGATCAAGGCACGGATAGCAGACAGGTGTCTTTTTCTCCTCACTTGCTCCCATGCCGATGCCACCGAGAACTCACCCGACGAAGATGCACCCCACACCATCTGATCCTTGAGACCAGGGAAGATCTGGAGTGCTAAGACCTTCGCCACAATGTCGCTAGGGAGAATCTGTCGAAGACGGTGCTTGTCCCATCCGTTATCTGTATAGAACTCCCCTACCAGCATATGGGGCTGGGCTGCACCCAGAACCAAAGTAGCCATGGGACCTCCGTGCACCACCTATCATGCCAAAAATCGACGAGGCCTTCCCCTAGGCACCACCGAATATTCCTCTCAGCCAGATCCCGAATATTAGCCAAGCGTCGCCAAACGGCCGAAGGACGGTCAACTGTCACCAGAAAAGGATGGCTGCCTTTGATATACTTACTATGGATAAATTGTGCCCAAATTGTCTTGTTCTCCCTCAAATACCACCATAATTTGCAGGAGAAGGCGTCGACCACAGCGTCAAATGCTCGGAAACCCAATCCATCCTCCCCCACAGGGTAACAGACCTTCTCCCAAGCTGCTCAATGAATCCTCTTGGACTCAATGGAGTTATCCCAGAGAAAGGCATTACAAATTCTACCCAACGACCCAACCACCGCTACCGGAGGGGAGAGGGCCTGGAGCTAGTAGATGGGGAGTGAGCACAGCACATGGCGTATAAGGATTATCTTGCCGCCCATTGAGAGCATTTTCGCGCTCCAATGAAACAATCGCTGCCTCATCTTCGCCAGCAATCCATCAAATATAGCACAAGTGAGCCTGCCCCAGAATAAGGGTACTCCTAAATATGTGAAGGGAAGTTTTTGTTCTCGAAACCCTAGAGTTGACCGCACCAGACTGCAGTGTTCATCCGTTATCTTCGACAACGGAGAAAAGGAACTCTTGGCCACATTCACCTTCTGACCTGAGCAGGATTGATAGAGCTGCAGAAAGTCCCTAATGGAGGTCAAGGCGTCAGCAGAGCACCTGGTGAAGACAATCATATCATCCGCAAAAGCGAGGTACGGGACTCTCATTCCAGCAGACACAAAATATCGACTACTCGCACTTGCACATTTTTTGTTTAAGTCTCACATACATCACATTATAAAATTTACTACATCGTTATCCTCAAAAAATTTCAAATAATATTCAAAAGGTACCCTTGAATTTTTAGGTATAGATTGTTAGTTTAAAAACAGAAAAGCTAAGGGTTCCACTTAATCATGAGACGGTATAATGTAATGGAACTCACCCATTCTTAAAATGTAGCCATTAGCCAAACCAATGAAGTTTTTACAAACGATTGGTCTTGCATGTGTTTGAATTAAGGAATAATTTTGAAAACCTCCCCTAAGGTTTGGGAAGACTTCATTTGGCTCCCCTAAGGTTTCAAATATTACATCCGGATAGTATTAGAAACCTCCCCTGAGGTTTCTCTTAATAGCACTTAAAATCCTTGATATTTTAAAAATATCACTTATCTCACCCTAATACTTATAAAATGACTATGTTAAACCTCACGTCATACATAACATACACATCAAATAAATGGATCTCAAAAAATTAAAGAAAAAGAAACAAAAGTCACTTTCTTCTCTTCTCTAGTTCTCCAACATTCTGTCTTGTTTATTTTTTTGGATGACTATGCATTTTTTTTTTGTAAATTATCATAAACTGGACCTTGTTTATCTTTTTTTTTTTGAGTGATTGTAGTAGAGTGCGGTACAATTTCTTTGGTTATTTTAGTTATTTTTATAGTGATTTAGGATGTGAAAACCTGAAAATTTTCACATTTTCTCGGCATTATTTTATTTCTCACTTCCCTTTTTATATATAAATTTGCTATCCAGTTTTATAAGGAGGGGTTTCATTCGATATATATGAGTATGTGTTGTGTATATCAAGTGTAATTGTGCGTAGTTGTAAGTCTCTGTGTTGGAAGGACGGACGAGCGCGGCGTTTGAACTAGGGGGAAAAAGAAAATTTTTGGTGGAAAAGTTAGTACCAAATCCGGCAGCAAGAACTGGCCGGATTGTTGGTGGGTCTTGAAAAAAAAAGGATTTCGCCACTGCCCTAAATCCGGCCTGGAATCCGGCCGGCAATCCGGCCAGATTCTGGCTGGATTGTGACGTGTCACCTCCGGCAGCCAACTTTGATTGGCTGTTTTTCCTTCATTCTTATCTTGTTTCTTGGTTGAGATGTCTTTATTTTTGCTCCTTCTTGACCGGCTCTCTAGAGAGGAAAAATAAGAGAGACTTCTTCATTTTCTAGCTTCCAATCTTGATCAAATCTTGAGTTTTAACCGGTGAAATCACAAACTACTCCGTACAAGTGTACACTAAGGAGGAATAAAGGCTGTGGTGGAGTGATTTTGGAGGAGGAAAGACTAAGCTACAATTTTCTTTGAGGTTCTAAGGTATTTTGCTAACAACATCTCTCTTTGCTTCTAATAGTTAGAAATTAGTGGCTTGTGGTTGCCACTTTGGTAGCTTTATGCAAGATTTCTTGGATTGAAGTGGTGATATGTGAATTTTCAGTTTTATAGTGAATTTTCTTCCCATATATGAAGTTTAAAGGCTAGCCATGATTTACTAGTTTTGATATGTGGAATATCTAGTGTTTTAGTGCTAGTTTACTTTGTCTAAAGAAATTTCTGGTTTGTGTGCATAATTTCAGATTTAGGGTTTCCAATTTTGGTGTAATTGGGATTAGTTTTGGAGCTACCAATTGGTTGTATATTAAGGGGGTTTAATAGCCTATGATGTAAATGTGCAATTGTGGTTGATTATTGTGAGATTTGGTGTTTGATTGTAGGGTGGAAAGTGAAGAAATTAAGGGGAAATGCTGTCCGTTTATTTTCTTGTAATTTGAGTGAGTAAAAGTGACGAGTGAAAGATGATTTTAGTGACAAGTTGGGTTTATTTTGCTTCGAACGACCTAGACCCTCTCGAAGGGTGTTTGATGAGCTACATTGTATTTGAACGGATATATTTTCGTTTGATGAATGGGATGACCGTTTTAACCGTTTTAAAACATGAGGAATAGCTACAAATATCCAGTTTTGAACGTCAATGTTTACTCATTTCTTTCTCAAACTTTCTGAGTTAGTTTTGTGTTTGATTTGGAAAAACTCTTAGTTACTCATGTCTTTGAGTCTAAAGGTACTCTTTTCATCTCATGTATATACATTGTACTTCGGATTTCCGTCGATTCACCCAACTTTTGCTAGATGAACCGTAATATTTTCTCTTGATTAATTTTAGGATTCATCGGTGATTGAGGGTATTACCCGGAGGGTTACTTTGGACGTTATTTTGCGTAAATAGGTGAGTGTTCTTTGTTTGTTATGTTTCCATTAACTATATGAGTTGTTGTGGATATTTGATTAAATCATAAATGTTTGTTAAAAATGAATGTTGCTAGGCGAGTGTATACTTTATCGCACTCGACCTAAATGAAATGTGAAATTTTCAATGTTTAAGTGATTAAATGTTAGTTGTGCATGAATGTAAGTCTTTTGGCTGAACTGGGCCCTTGCCCTTCGTTGCCGGTCGACTCGAGCCAGCAGCGGACTCGGTCGGGCGATTTGGTGACCCTGGGTAAAAGTTTGGTATACTCGAGTATTACCACGTTGTCAGGTGGAGTCTGGCCAATGTCCAGAAGGGGGAGAAATGAAATGAATGAACGAAAGAAAGAAAGTTTTCAATTACAAATGAAATTTTAAATATTGGAGGAATAAGGGAATGAAAGGAGAAGGAAAGAATGAAAGGCTCCACGTGAGCATGTTTTTTTTTTATGAATATGTTATTAGTGCTTGTATCTTGTAAATGTTTCTTGGATTATTTGTTATCTATGATTCATGCCTTGGACTTAATTTTTTTTATTATGTGTCTGGAACCTCACTGAGCTTTTAGCTCATTCCGTTAGTTTTGTTTTCCTTAACAGGGGATGCTCGCAAGGACGAGAGATCTATATAGACTATCCTAGTCTAGTTCTTTTGAATTTTTGTAATGGTTCTCGCCCTAACGCTTGGCAAGGGTTGGATGTATGAAGAATTGAGAACCTTTGTATATTTGAGTTGTATTCCTTTTGAGATGGAAATGTATATAAGTATACATTCTGAACTTGGGAAATGTTATTTCGTTTATTATTGAGGATTGTACCCTATATTTGGAAGTGAGTGATGTAATTTATTTGAGAACTGTAGTGAGCCCCGGCGAGAGCTGAGCAGGCGGTCCGCCGAACCCTTTGGTTCGCCTTAGGGGAAGGTGAGGCTGTCACATAGTATGACTTAAAGGATTGGGTCATGGGTTGAGAAGAGGTTTGAAAAAAAATAGGGTTCATTAAAAATTGGTTTTGATCATATAAAATTGAGTTGGTGCTAAAGTATTTCTTTACATTTATCATTTTTGTTTTTCCAATTTATACCCTTTGGAGCTATGACTTTGTGATTGGATGGCAATACTTAATATTGATTTTTAAATGGTGGTTTTAAATGGAGTAAACAAAGTGGTTTACGAGTATTTTCTTTTTGCTAAAGGAGCAAAAGGATAGTTTAGGATTTTTAAAATTTTTGTCGTACAAATAGCAAAAGTAAGGGAGATAAGTGAGATTTTTAAAATTTTAGTAATACTAACTACTAAGTGATATTAAAGAAAATTCAAGAGAGTTTTATGATATTATCACTATTACATCAATCTCATCTATTTTCACTTTTAATGTAACAATATCAATCCATGACCATAAAATATTCATGTAAATTGCTAAAAAGTACATTCATTCCCAAATCACCCTTCAATGACTTATAAAGAAGGATACAACATAACTTTAAAAAAGTTCAAAATTCATAATAGAAAACATGAGCGCATTGATCTTGCGGATTACTTATGGGATTCTATAAAGAGTTCAGCATGTTTCAATGAAACCTTTGGGAGAATTAATGTTTAGACCTTGATGATTGACAATACTTAGGTCACAAAAATTTAAAACTACAAATTCAACTTTAAATACAGCCTTGAAATTGCAAAACAAAAAAAAGGAAGAGAAATATCTCCATTAGTAATTATAAAGTAGGCCACATTACCACATTTAACAATGTCTTAAATTGACGAGTAGATTTTGGGGCTTTTAAGTATCTATAACATGATAATTTAAATTTTTAATACTCTGAACAACTTTTCCATGTCGTTCTTTGATAGGGTGCAAAATTGTTATTCAATTTATAATTATTTTCCCCTTGATTTTAGCTAAATTATTTTAATTGATAGATTCTACTTATATTTGGTTAATTGTGCTAATTGTAGAGAATTATGTGAGACATGATTTAAAGGAGCAATTTTTCAGTATTCTAAGAGTTACTTTGATGGTGACGCGTTCGGGGCCGGTTTCCAAATCCGAGTCGAATTCAAGGCAGTTTTTGGACTTAAAGAGACCCTCGTAGCGTGTCGATTGGTTAGAATTAGGCTATTCTAATTACTCATGCAATTGGAAAATTAAACTTCTATGATTGTACCTAAAGTTGTTTCCCGATTAGAGAAATAATCAACGGTCGCACCTTGACTATCGACAAAATAAAGAAGGGTTGGCTTTTATGCTAGAACTAATTTATCAATAAATAATTGAATTCATCCTTGCATCAGTGATTGGTTTATGAACTTTATCTGAAAGTTATTCCTCTGGCTAGAGTTTTGCTATTATGGATTCAATTTTATTTTATTCGTGTTATTTTGATTTTACTGAATTTAATTGATTAATTCCAAATATCTCCAAAACCCCTCTTTTTTATCTCAGCTAGAAAAGAAATAAATTATCCCCAATCCCTGTGGATTCGTCCTTACTTACTGCTATAAATGAAAATTATATTTTCTCTTGAGTAGGTATTTATTATTGTACAGGCTCGACACTTGTCAATTTTTGACGCCGTTGCCGGAATTGGTGTTAGAATATTTGTTTCTTTTCTTAGTTTATTTTATTTTATTTTATTTTCTAATCTTTTTGCTAGTTTATGCCTCATTTTTTTGGCACAGGTGATTTAATCTTTGATCCTGAGGTTGAGAAAACTACGCATAGGTTACGAAAAGAACCAGAATACGTAAGGGAAAGCAGTCATCTACTGCGTCTCCAGGGCTCAATTTGGCTATGAATTTGCTAAGTTCTTCCAGTGATTCTGAGCAAGAAGAAATTATTATGGTAAATAATAATTAGACTTTGAGAGAGTCAGCCGCTCCTGATTTAATTTAGCAGCTTTTGTGCATTACTTTCCCTGATTTTGTTGAAAATATAACGTTTGAATTGAAATCAGGACTAATATACCCCCTCCCTAATTTTCATGGTTTGCCAAGTGAAGAACCCACAAGCACCTCTAGGAGTTCAATATGGTCTGCACAAGTATGAAGCTACCTGGTATCACCGAGGAGCAAATTAAGATGCGGGCATGCCCTTTTTCATTAAAAAGGGCTACCAAAGACGGGTTCTACTACCTGCCTATGAGGAGTATCACAACATGGACGGATATGAAAAGGAAATTTTTGGAGAAATACTTTCGTGCATCCCGGGCTGCCAGTCTACGAAGAGAAATCTATGGTAGTAAATAGAGACCCGGGAATCTCTCTACGAATATTGGGAGAGATTCAAGAAATTGTGTACCATCTGTCCTCAACATCAAATTAGTGAACAACTTCTCATCCAGTACTTCTATGAGAGCCTACTCTACAGACATAGGAGTATTATCGACGTTGCAAGTGGAGTAGCACTAATGAACAAGACTTCTCGAGGAACCTGGGATTTGATTGAAGAGATGGCTGAAAATTCTCAGCAATTTGGCATGTGGGATGATGTACTTGCTCATTGAGCGAATGAGGCAAGTATTTTATCAATGCAACAACAACTGGCTGAGCTAACTTCTATAGTTCGACAAATGGCAGTGGGAAACAAGCAACAAGTTAAAGCGTGCGGGATTTGCAAGGATGTTAGCCATCCTACTGATGGGTGCCCGATGCTACAAGATGATAGTATTGGACAAATAAACATGGCTGGAAAAGTGCTCGCGCTCAGTAGGCAGTACGACCATTACTCCAACATGTATAATCTGGGTTGGAGGGTTCACCCAAATTTTAGTTATGGGGGGAATAAGCAAAACTCTTTTTCCAATAGACAGCAAGGGTTCCAGCCACAACACTCATCAAGACCCCAACCTTCTTCATCTAATTCAAACACATCTCTAAAGGATATGGTCAAGACATTAGTTGCTAATACCACGCAACTTCAGCAAAACACCTTGCAGTTTCAGCAGAGGACGGATGCATGTATACAAGATCTAAGAAACCAAGTGAATCAGCTGGCCTCTGCGATGAACTGTTTGGAGTTTCAAGGACTAGGAAAACTACCTTCTCGACCTGAGGTGAATCTAAAGAATGTGAGTGTCATGACCCTCAAAAGTGAAAACGAAATTGAAGGGCCAAAACCTATATTTCCGAAGGACAAAAGTGAAGATCGAATTGAAAAGGAGACGGAGGAAGAGGGACTCATTAAGACAACTCCTGAGATAACTTCCAATCTTATAATTCAAATTAAATCTAATCTAACTCCCTTTCCTAACAGGTTAGAGAAATTCAAGAAACAAGATGAAGAGAGGGAGATTTTGAAAGTGTTTTGAAAGGTGGCAATCAATATCCCTTTGTTGGATGCGATCAAGCAAGTGCCAAGATATGCTAAATTTTTGAAGAGCTTGTGCATCAACAAGAATAAATTGAGAGGTGATAAGAGAGTTGTGATGGGGGAGAATGTATCAGCAGTACTACAAAAGAAACTTTCACCTAAGTGTGGAGATCCATGTATGTTTTCTCTCTTCTGTCGAATAGAAAACACTAAAATTAAAAAGGCCATGATAGATTTAGGAGTCTATATAAATGTGATGCCCAAAAGTATTTATACCTCCTTGATCTAGGACCATTAAAGGAAATTGACATCATAATTCAATTAGCTGATTGTACAAATGCATATCCTGATGGGTTAGTTGAATATGTTTTGGTCCAAGTTAATGAATTAGTATTTCCTGTGGACTTTTATGTTCATGACATGAATGATGAATGCTCCCTTAATTCATCACTTGTTATACTAGGAAGACCCTTTCTGAGTACAGCTCGAACAAAAATTGATATTAGTGAGGGTACTTTGATGATAGAATTTAATAGAGATGTAGCTCATTTTAACATTTTTAGTAAAATGAAAAATTCTATTAACTCTCATTTTGTATGTGCCATTTATGCTACTAATTCTGCTGTGCAAGAATTTTCTGAGTTTGATTGTAGGGGTCAACTGAAAGTTACGGCAAACAAGTATCATGAGTTGAAAGCAACGTATGATGTGAAAATGAGCACAACGTTGAAGAAGATGACTACATTTAATGGTGATTTAGATCCTGTAGGAATGCCAAAATTTGCAAGAAAATTTGAATTGCGTCCAGATTAAGAAAGATGCTTAACGTCTAACCAAATACGTTAAAGAAAGACGCTTTTTGGGATGCAACTCAATTCACTTTTTAGTTCATTTTTATTATTAGTTTCATTTATGTTATCTTAAGTTTGTCATATTTAGTGTGTTTAATTTTTGTTTTTGATGTTTCAAGGGTCAGAAGACTTCCTGCCAACAAGACGTGCCCACATCTTAAGGGCATGGTAATGCGTAAATACCAATTCCACTATCAGAAGACTACTACCCAACATGTCATGCCCATGCCTAACTGACTAAAGAGCTCATGTTTCAATTTCAGAAATTTTGGAGGACCAGGCGACAAGACGTGCTCATGCCTTGAGGGCACATGCTAATGTGAAATTATCCAATCTCACCATCAGAAGACTATGGACCAACAAGACATGCCCACGTCTTGTTCCAACAAGGGGAAAGTTAAAAAAAAAAAAGATAAAAAGATTTTTTTTTCTTTTTTTCCCTTTTCTCTTTCCCTTTCTTTCTTTCTTCTTCTTTTGTTTTTCTCTCTTCTTTTTTTCCTCTTCTTTCCTTCTCCCCTTTCCTTTTTCCTCCTCACCCGCCAGCCATCATCATGAGTTGCTTACTACCCATCATCAACTCTACAACTTATAGCAATTTGTCAGCTGAATTGGTGTACCACTAAAGGAGACTTCTCACCTATGTTGACAAGTTCATCAAATGGATAGTTGGTGGGCCAATGTTGAGTTTCACATGTCTTTTGCCCCTCACCCATAGCTGTCCACGACCCCCCTCAATTATCAGGAAAGTTTTGTTATCCCTTTTGCTTCGTATTTTATTCTTTATTTCTTACATTGGGGACAATGTAAGGTTTAAGTATAGGATTAGTAGTATATTGGTAATATATGAGTAAAGTACAAGTGTAAGCATTTTTTTGGAATTTTTTGTTCAATTTTTTTTGGTCAAATTTTATACAATTTTCGCCACTTCTTATGCATTTTGATTGTTATTCCTAATTAGCGATAGCTAGATGTTTCAAATTTTACCATTGCTAAGGTTTTATATGATAATGGGTTAAGTATGACATGGTTAGGTCTAAAACTATCTCTTTGGTGAATATCAAAAATTTTGTGACTTTTACAATTTTTTATTAATCTTTCTAGGCATTGTAAATATTTGTTTGGCATTTTTCATGTAAATTGGATCAACTATTAATCTTAGTTCTCCATGTGTGAAAAATGATGTAGGCTTGTGATCCTTAATTTTATTTTATTGCTTATTTGTGAATAATATTTAGCAGTACTCCACTAGTTATCGTTGCTTAATAATTGAAGGTTTTCACCACAAGTATCGATTTTTGTGTCAAAAAGTAGTGATAGCTATGAGTATGTTGTTCTTAAGCGATGAGAGTTCAGTAATTGGATTCCTTCATTTGATAGATGTGGGAGTTTGAGTCAAAAGGTTTGAATGGCTAAGAACTAAACTTTTTCCCCCGAAGTTAAAACAAAAAACTCAAGTGTGGGGATATTTTAGAAAAGGAAAAAAGATGTGCTAATAGTGAAAAATATGAAAGTGTGTGAATGAATTGTTGGCCTGCTGATCCATGAATTTTAATGTTGAGATTTTGCTTAACAGTCGAACCGTTTGCTAACAAATGCCAGTTGAATATTTTATATCCTTAGATTGGTTAGCCAGAAATTGGGAGAGTCTTTTGGTTTTAAAAGCTAACCGGAGAGATATCTTGGAGACTAGCCACTAGTACTTGACATGTGTTTTAATTGTTTCTTAGCAATGGGTAATTTGAATAATAGCCATTGTTTGAATTTGTATGCTTGATTTGTTGTTTCTCATTCTTGAGGGCAAGCATGATCTAGGTGTGTGGGGAATTGATAGGGTGCAAAATTGTTATTCAATTTATAATTATTTTTTCCTTGATTTTAGCCAAATATTATTTTAATTGATAAATTCTACTTATATTTGGTTAATTGTGCTAATTGTAGGGAATTATGTGAGATGTGATGAAAAGGAGCAATTTTTCAGGATTCTAAGAGTTACTTTGATGGTGACGTGTTCGGGGCCGATTTCCAAATCCGAATTGAATTCAAGGCAGTTTTTGAACTTAAAGAAACCCTCGTAGCGTGCCGATTGGTTAGAATTAGGCTTTTCTAATTACTCATGCAATTGGAAAATTAAATTTCTATGGTCGTACCTAGAGTTGTTTCCTGATTAGAGAAATAGTCAACGGTCGTACCTTGACTATCGACAAAATAAAGAAGGGTTGGCTTTTATGCTAGAACTAATCTATCAATAAATAATTGAATTCATCCTTGCATCTATGATCGGTTTATGAACTTTATCTGACAGTTATTCCTCTGGCTAGAGTTTAATTTTCATTATTAGCCTTAGTATTGGATTAGGAAACTTGGAATATTATCTTTAGTAGTTTTCTTTTCCTATTTTGGAGAACATATCTTATTATTCGTAGTTGAGGTTAAGCAGGAAATAAGAGGAATTAGAAAAGCCAGATTCTCGTTTGATTAGGAGTTGGCCAGCAACAATTTCGAGAGGACTCTTTGATTAGAAGTATCAAACATGGCAGTCACTTTTTTCTTTCCTTCTCATCTTTCATTAGTTTTAAAGGAAAAAATGATACGCAATTGTTATCAATGGAGTCTTGCGGATTTCTCTCAAGACTGCATAGCTAAATTCTTTTTCTAACCTAAGGACAGCTTGAAGACTTTGTTCTACAAATTGTGAGATCGAATCAATTACACTGTTTCTTTTATTTGTTGGTATTTATTCGTTCTTTGGTTTTAATATTTATGACTATTATGTTATCGAATATCAAAGGGCCCGTATTTGAATTGACTTGATAGTCGATTGCTAATTGAATCAGTTTAATCCGTAATTGTTAGATTACTTTAATCCTAGTAGCAACTAGCATAACTAGGTTTGTGTTAGGAGAACGATTAATCTAACATAAAGAGACCCTCGTAGCGTGTCGATTGGTTAGAATTAGGCTTTTCTAATTACTCATGCAATTGGGAAATTAAACTTCTATGGTTGTACCTAGGGTTGTTTCCTGATTAGAGAAATAATCTGTGAGGACCCGAAAAATTTCTTATTTTTATCGAATATTATTGGTTTATTTAAATATTTATTCACCTGTTTTCTCCAAATAATTTATTTCAACCATTTTAAGTCCATTCATATAGAACAATGTCTTCCTTATGTTTTTAAAACGTCCCGTTAGCAAATTTAATTTTCGGAAGTTCGTTTAAGTGAGAAATAATGAGTACATGTGTTTCGAGGTGATATTCTATTCGAGAGTGTAATTATTTTGGAGAAATTAAGAATGATCAATAGTAGATTAAGAAAAGTTAATTGAGGAATTAAAGGTGAATGAGTTCTAATTAAGTGCATACCGCTCGTGCGTCGTTAGTTTTCTGAAAGACGCGCTGATACAAATTTATTGGAGATTTGAGGAAGTAATACTAGACTCATGTGAGGACCCGCAAATTTACTTATTTTAAACTCCTATTACTGGCTTATTTAAATATTTAATTGGCAGTTTGCTCCGAATATTTTATTCCAATCTTTTTAGGCCCAATTACATGAAACTATGGCTTACATATATTTTTAAAATGACTTGTTACAAAAATTTATTTTTGGAAAGCTTGTTTAGTGAGAATAGTGAATTCGCGTTTGGAGGCAATATTCGATTTAAGGGTACAATGAGCTTGGAAATTGAAGACTTATACATTAGTCTTAAAATAGTTATTTTTTATGTTTAAGTCCTCAAGTACTAGATAGTTATACCATCGTTATAAGAATTCTTTAGAAATTTCGCGTTATCGCGCACAAATCGGAAGTACGCGGTTTCGCGAGCGCTATTATTTGAGGGATATTAGACTCTTATTTTTAGACTATTAAGAGTGAATAATAATAGTATGAATGGAAATGCATTAAAGGTTTAGGACACAAGTGAAACAAACTCGAGAGGAAACGAGCACGAAACGCGCGCGCACGCGCATTATTTTCTTAGTGGACTTGGAGTAATTTTGAGCCACATATTTTAGGCTTCCTTTTGAAGCCAATAACATCAGATTTCCCTCCCTCACATACACTCAAGCCACTGAACCTCACAAGGAGAACAAGACCAGAATTTCTTCACCTTCTCTCTCTTCAATCTCTTGCCCAAATCACTTCAAAATTTAACCACAACTTGCAAATTACTTGGTGATCATCTTAAGCTGGGAGAAGAGCTGCATTTCCACGGTTTTCTTGGGCTTAAGGTGACCGAAAATTTCTGCTCTAGCCATCTAAGGAGGTAAATGATGATCAACCTCTTGAATCTTGGTTTATATAAGTTGTATTGCACTTGTGAGCTCACAGATTCATATGGGTAGCTTTATATTGTTGGAAATCTTGTGAGTGGGCTCTATGAAATCCCACAATGGCTTTGATGATCTGATTTGATGAGATTGGATGTTAATTGTGTTGATTAAGTGTTAATTTAGTAGAGCTAAGTGTTAAAAGTGAAAAGGAAATCAAATGAGGGGTTGCATGTTGAGGTGCCGGTTCTGCCCCTGCTTTGCCGCACCTTTTGGTGCAATTTTTTGTGGTTAAATTGACTTGATTTTGATATAGATATGTTGTATAGGTTGTGTGGAAAATTTCCACCAAAAATTATCCAATTTGGTTGGCCAAAAGTTGAGATTTCGAAATTCTAGCAAAACTGGAAAACGTGACCAGAGCTTCTCTGGTAGTGATTTTGTATCGACCATAACTCTTTGGTCCGATGTTGAAATCAAGTGCCGTCACTGGCATTAGAAACTAGACACTTCCATTTTTCCAATGGTATAAAATTCATTTCCTGATTCCACTGGAGTGAACCACACCAACCTTGTAAAGTTGCCTGTCCTGTTTCTCGCCTGTGCTGGAAGCTCTGTTTTGAGCTGCGACTTGATGCTCAAATATGAGCTAGTTGTGGATAAAATTTTAAAATGATTCTTTCTAAGAAATTGTAGCCTTATGAATTTAGTTTTCAACTCCACCAACCACACTCAATTCCGAGTTGAATTGAGTGAGTTGTGGCCAGATTTCAGAGCTGTCTTCGTAAAAGAAAACCCTAATTCTGGACTGATTTATAGCTAGTCTTGATTTGGGACTTGTTATTTCGAAATCCTTGGTGTTAATCACCTACCAAATGTATCTTGGATATTTCTTAGACATTTTTTTCATAAATAAATCATGTTTGAGGAATTTTCATTGGCCAAATGTTTGAGAAAAGAAAAACGAAAGTGCAAGGCAGATTTGCCTTAGCAAATCGTGGAACTTTAATGGTTTTATTAACCGACTTCCGGGAGGAATTCTTGTATGAAATTTGATAGAGGAATAACCCTTATAAGGTAGTGTAATCATACCAAATTTGGTGTCATTCCAAGTCCATTTCGATGCTTAACCAAAGTCCCAAGATTCATGTTTCAAATCTGGAAAATCTTTGATTTTCAGTAACTTTGAGCCGCCATATCTTGGTGCTCAAAACTTCAATTCTTGTTCCGCTTGTTATGTTTTAAAATTTTATTGTAACTCTAATTGAGTTCTAAATTTCAGAGGCTAGTTCCCATTGTGTGAATTTTGCCGAATTTCCAAACTTTGCTGAAAATCAACCTAAATCTGTCTTGGTATTCCAAAACAGCATCTTGGACCCAAAATTTGAATGTCTTCCATTTGGAATCATGGAAAGTGCCTTCTAGGAACTTTTAGTACTTTGGAAGTAATTTCCAACGGTACCAAGTTTTCCAATTTTGGACTTACCGAGTGTGATTTACGATTTTTCAAAGATTACGTGTCGAATCTGAAATTTCCGAACTTAAAGGAAATTGAGTTTTTAGAACTCACCATTTTCCCTTGATATTGTTTGATCGTTTTACACTTGATTTCAAAGATGAAAATCGAATTTCCTTGTATTATTAAAACCCCACTATTGAGCCTCGATGTACGAGTAATTAAGGCTCATTTTCATGATATTTTTCTAGATTGTACAAGTGTGCAACCTTCCGTGATAATTGGGGTTTCTAAGTGGTAATTCATTATTAATTGCTCAGGCGCACAAGAGGACCTTCAAGAGAATTCCACGATGGACGCCTGAACCTTCGAGTGACATTTCTTCTTTGTTTACTTGATGAGTGTCAAGTGTATGAGTACTTGTTACCTGCTTAACTGTTATAAATGATTGGAGATTTTGAAAATGGAGTCGAGTGTGTACTTTACCGCACTCGTTCTCATTTGAAATGAATGGAATGAAATGTATTGAATGATTGAATGAATGAAATGAATGATTGAATGATATTGAATAATTGAATGAATGAAATGGTATGCTATGGCTGCATACGTCGCTGGAGTGAATCTCCTCGACTCACAAATGTACATGGGGGACGCCCAACTCTCACTGGCCAACCATGGACTCAAGCCGACATGGGTTTGGTCGGCCTCCTTGGTGAACCATGAGAAAACGTAAGCTTGACCTAGCGAGAGGTCTTGCTTGGCATATTCGAGCAGTATCGCCTCAAACAAATGAAAGGTGGGCCCGGTGCAGGGGTATGTAATGATGAACGGGGACATGATAAGTGTGGTTCTACGGACTATAACCTACCCGATTGACGGAGTGTCAACTCGTGAAGGTTCTTGATCGTGCAATTGGAAAATAGCTCCTGAGAGCTCCAATATCCTTGAATTGTTTCTGTTTACTTTTCTTGCTCGAATTGTCATTTACTTGAATATTATTGTTTTACTCGTTAATTGGGATTGTTAGTTGGACAATGTGTTTGTATGTGTGTTCTTGGCCTCACGAGCAATCGCTCACCCCGTAGATTTGTTTTCCTCAACAGAAATGGGCATGGAGTGAGACTCGAAGAAACCCTTGGGATGTACTTTTGTATTAGGGTTTCAATGTAATTGACTAGACATATTGGTTGTTGTATATTTTGGGAATTGATGTATCTTTTGAGAACCCGATGTAAGGATTGGATGATTGTTATATATTGTTAAGCTCGAAAGTTTCCGCACTTTCTTACTTTACTTCGTAGAAATGGCTAGTATTGTATTAAGCTTGAACGAAAATCGTATCGAGTCCTGGCGAGAGTTGGGTAGGCGTCCCACGGATACCCTTTGGTTCACCTTAGGGAGAAGTGGGGGCGTCACATAATCAACGGTCGTACCTTGACTATCGACAAAATAAAGAAGGGTTGGCTTTTGTGCTAGAACTAATTTATCAATAAATAATTGAATTCATCCTTGTATCTATGATCGGTTTATGAACTTTGTCTGATAATTATTTCTCTAGTTAGAGTTTTGCTATTATTGATTCAATTTTATTTTATTTGTATTATTTTCATTTTATTGAATTTAGTTGGTTAATTCCAAACATCTCCAAAAACCCCCCTTTTTGATCTCAGCTAGAAAATAAATAAATTATCCCCAGTCTCTGTGGATTCGACCCTATTCACTGCTATATACAAAAATTATATTTTTTCTTGAATAGGTATTTATTATTGTACAAGATCAAGACCTAGTTTTGGAGATTCTTGAGTAGGTATTTATTGACGTTCCTTATGTGACTATATATATAATGAATTATTCTAAAAATATGATTAAATGTTCAACTGAAAAATATGATATTAACAAAATTATGCATAAAAATATATACGTGGATAATACAAATATGTTTGAAAATTAAGAAACTAAAAACATGAGTTCATTCACTTTATTTTTTAGATGTTATGCTAAGATTGTTTTAAGTTATATTCTTGTGTATGAGATATTGTAGTAATTATAATTTTATCAAGTTCAATATTTTATGGATATATAAGAAAAGAGTGTGGTATAATCTATATTATTATTAGTATAACCCATGAAATACAAATTTGTCTTAACAAAATTTTGAGATTATGTAATAAATTGAAGTATTATTCATGAAAAACAATATGGAAAAATTTAGTATGCATGTTATACTATTTAATGAAAATTATGAATATTTTTTTTAAGTATTTAAATTATGTCGATAATGCAATAGTTTTTGAAATTATACTTACAGGTGGCTACCGTGCGAATATTGTACAAATATTTACTACACCCAAGTTACATGCTAAGTGATCCATCGCTCCTCCCACGACATTTTTGCAAATGATAAAGAATACAAACTAGTATTTGATATTCTAATGAATTGTTGAGGACGCTACAACAAGGATCAAGAATTAGAAGCCGGTTGAAAGTTATCTTGTGATAGTTTATTTTAGTAGTATGAAAAATCTTGTGATAGTTCATGCTCCACTTTGAGATAACATTTATCTTTTGTATTGTGAAAACGGCTTATCTATGAGCACTCGTTAAAATATATTTTAGGTGTTATATTTTTAAAAATATAAGATTAATTAGGGAAAGTAAATAAATACAAAAGATGGTAGATAAGATTAAATAGGGAAAGTATATAAATGCAAGACAGTATAATAATTGTTAGTATATGTATATATATGATAGATTAGGTGAATATTAGATGTATTAACGAGTGCCCTAAGACACCCGTTAGAAAAACTATTATGAAAATGGATCTTTAAGTTTAGTAAGATTGGATTATTGAGCTTGGTTTCCTACGGTAACATTGGATCATTAATATTTAAAAAATAATTATAACTATAAAATATAGAATATGGTTTAGACGTGAATAGATTTATTTTGTATTATGAAAATGGCTTATCTAATGAGTGCCTATAGGGCACTCATTAAAATATATTTTAGGTGTTATTTTTTTGAAAATATAAGATTAATTAGGGAAAGTAAATAAATACAAAAGAGAGTAGATAAGATTAAATAGGGAAAGTATATAAATGCAAGACAGTATAATAATTGTTAGTTAATGTATATATATGATAGATTAGGTGAATATTAGATGTATTAACGAGTGCCCTAAGACACCCGTTAGAAAAACTATTATGAAAATGGATCTTTAAGTTTAGTAAGATTGGATTATTGAACTTGGTTTCCTATGATAACATTGGATCATTAATATTAAAAAATAATTATAACTATAAAATATAGAATATGGTTTAGACGTGAATAGATTTATTTTCCTTGCCGGCAACTAATCTTCTAAGTATTAGTGTATCATGCTTGGCATGCTAGAAATGAAATTAATGCAGAAGGAGAGGCTTCAAGAATAGGCACCCCTATAAGCTGGATTATTCAGCAGGCATTCAAAGCCCAGGATGTGCTGAAAGGAGGATGTAGTCACAATAGAGCAAAATTTGGTTTATCAATTGGGTCAAACCTCCCTTGGAATGGATTAAGTAGATGTGGATGGGTCAATCCAGGGTACATTAGGGCATGCTGGAGTAGAAGGCCTTCTATGGGATGTCAATAGTATGTGGAAAAAAGGTTTCTGCGTTAATCAAGGAACGACTTCTAATGTTTTGGCTGAGTTGTGGGGTATGCTATATGGACTTGACTTGGCATGGAAGGAAGGATATAAGAAGGTGATCCTGGAGTCTGATTCACTAATGAGGATAAATTTGGTGCAGGAAGGAACAGAAGGCAGTCCATGCTTTAATATCATCTATAAGATAAGATAGTGGATGAATAGAGGCTGGGAATGCAGCTTGAAACACATATCGAGGGAAGGAAATATCTGAGCTGATTACCTAGCAAAATGGAGCCACCAATAGAGGTTTGGCCTACTTATCCTAAATGAGCCACCGAATTTTTTGAGGACATGTTTAAGTGATGTGAGAGGGGGTGTCAACCCCAAGGTTAGTTAGCTTGTAATGGACCTTTGGCCCTCTAATATACCAAAAAAAAAAAAGAATAGATTCATTTTCCTTAATAAAATTTGTCCCCACTATGTTATCACTAGATATGTGACAATTTTTTCCAGAAATAACAAATCCAAACTAGAATTTTCTTACAATACAATTAAACTCCCCCTAAGATGATTTGAAAATTTTCTATTTTGCTTAGAGAAGAAGAAGAATGAAAAGTAAAGTAAGGTAAAGTAAAGTAGTTTTGGAATGTCTGAATTCTCTTATTTACAATATTCAAACACCCTTAAATGAATTGGCATGTCTTTAGAAACTAGGGGTGGGCAAAAAAATCCGCCAATCCAACAACCCAATGAACCGATCAGATTCGATCCAAAAAATAGGATATCCGATCCGATTTTTCTTAGCGAGGCAGATGAGGGTCGAGTACCCACAAAAATCGGTACGGATACGGATCAGAAAAATAAAAACCCGCAGATACCCGACTCGCAGGGTATATTTTATAAATATTAAAAAATTAGGGATCATTTTATAACTTTGTAATTTTTAATTTTAAGTACAAGTGAAGTGGCTCACAGCCTCATATTCTAATCCTATATGATCCACCTCTCCTCATCTTGTTTGAAAAAAATGAATATTCTTGGTGAATCATGAACCAATGAACAAAATGAAAAAAAATTTGTGAAACTCTGTTATAAAAATTATTCATTCCTTTCATCCTTTTATTTTTATTCTACCTCGATCGATATTTCCTGCAAATTTTGCATCAATTCAATCAAAGATTTGTGTTTGGAGTTTCAATTTTCTGTTAGTTAGATAATTAAAACATTTGTGTCTTTCATTTATTTATTTATTTGATTTATTTTGTTGCAATTATGTCTCTTTCATTTAGTGTAAGAAATTTATTTTTCTTTTTCATCACCTTTAATACCATAAGGTCTATTCCAAAGATGTAAAGAAGTTGGGGAAGATTGTTTAACATTATTTTGGTTATATTTTTTCCAAAAATAATTAGTTCTATTCAATTCTTTTCCGAACTTGATTTCACAATCGACTTATTTGGGATGCAATCTTGTACCATAACATCCTTAAGTAAGTTGGGGAAGCTGCCAAATACTTATTATCCTTGTGTTTGTTGTGTTGTAGAAGGATGAAATGTGTGAGAATGGTGATGTACTCAAAATTATTATGAAACTTCGTTTTGTTCATTAGATATTATAATTCTAATATGTACTAAATTTATGAGATCGATTTGATTGTTAGATAAAATGTATAAGAATGATGATGTATAGACTTTAATTACAATATTTCTACCAATAGCAATTGGAAAAGCATGTTTTTTTATTGAAAAAATGTTGATATTAAGTGAAAAATAATTTTTTATTGAAAAATAGTTTTTTTTAGGGGCGGGTACCCTATGACCCGCCCCTTTTTTTCGGGTACCCGAAAATATTAGGAGCGGGTTAGGGTCGTAAAATAGCTGATCCAATATATTAGGGTCGGGTCAGTCAAATCATGTTAGAGGCAGGTACCTGACCCATGCCCACCCCTATTAGAAACCATTCCTAAACAAATAGACATCTTTCAAATGAATGGACACTTCAAGTCTTAAGGCCCAAGTGTGCAAGTGCCAATCTTTTGACTGTTAAGTATATAGTAACCCAAAAGTCAAACAAGACAAATGTAAATGAAATTTTGGAGTTTCTTTCCATAATTTCCCATCATCTAAATTTATTTGAATTGGTGTGTAAACTTATATAAACCTTTTCATTTTTCACAAATTTTTCAATATGGGATCATCACTTACTATATCCAACAATCCTCTACTTAGTAGTGAAATAGAATAAAAACAAATTAAGATTTATGCACATAATAGGTGTGTTTTGCCTTAATTTATTATTGGTATAATTATTTCAAATCTTGTTGACATCACATTGATGCTAATAATAAATTTTAAACCACAATTCCTATATAACAAGATTAGAAATAGTTATAAACATAAATCCTACCTACTTCTACATTCACTGTGAACTTTAGCATCGTATTATGGCTTTATGGTATCTCCTGATTCATACACACTTACAGAAGTTTATTTCTAGATTTTTGATTGAAGCAGTGCCACCTCTTGCTTTTATATAGGTGAAGTCTCCTCTGAACTCTTATGTTTTGACTTCCTTGTTCTTATACCATATATATTTATTTCATTAAGATCAATAATTATTCAACCTCATTTTCTTAAGCACTTATTTGGTTACTAGCACTTTCTAACAGTTAAATCATAAATTGTTCTCAACTATTAAACCTTTAGAATTGCAAAGCAATAGGAAAAGTTAGGCTTCTATTACTGTTGACAAATTATGAATGGTTTTAGACCCATGGCACTCGTGATGCTTTTGATCATAACTCTTGAGAGTCCTTTAGTTAAATGATTAGCAAGATTATTACCAGATTTTATGTAGACAACTGTTATAATTCCATTAGAAATTAATTGCCTTACGTACTTATGTTTTAAAGCATTATGTCTAAATTCACCATTATAAATATTGCTGAACACCCAAGACATAATTACTTCATTATCACAATGCAAACAGATGGTTGGTATTGGTTGTGGGTACAACTCTATATCTAGCAATGAGCTTCTTAATCAGTCTGCCTCTTTGTGTGCTTGTAGACACCAAAAATTTCAATTTTATTCTTATTTCATTTTTTTGTCTATTTATTCATTTTTATTTTTTTTTATTTTATGTTTATTTATCAATTTTTCTAAAGAAAATCATTTCAATTCATTTTTTAGAAAATTAAAAAGAAATCAGAAAGAAAAGAAAAGCCAAAAAAGAAAAGCCAGAAAATCAAAATCAGGTTTTCTTAAAAAAAAAAAAAAAAGCTTCCCACGAGCACGCACGCCATCCTTCTCCAGGGCTTCGTAACCAGAAGCCATGGACAAACAGTATGAAAGATGCAGTTGCCATTTTCCATCCCATTTCCACTTGTTTTTTTTTTTTTTGCCCTTTCTTTCCCTCCAAGCCCTCCAGTACCTTTGCCACCTCACCCCCATGATCTTTAGCCAGAATTCTTTAGAATAAAAGCCATCTAATGGCTCAAAATTCCTGAAGAAACCCAGCTCATCTGCACCATTCTTCTTAGGGTTTTTTTTTGGGGGGGGGGGGTTTGTTCCATATAAAAGGCTTCAAACGCAGCCTTAGAACAAAAAAAACAAAAAAGAGGGAGAGGCAGCGGAGAAAGTGTAAACAAAGAGAAAATGGAGAGAGCAAAAAGAAGAGCGAAAAAATTTCCAGAAAAAGCTTTGATCCAGGGCTGGCGATTTGGCCCCTTTCTTCACCATATTCCGAACTCATCAGGGCTTATTTTGAGAAGATCTTTTTTGGTGGGTAATCTATGTCTGTTAGGGAGGAAATTTTGTGTTGAAGGTTTTCGGAGAACATTATTTACAACATCTTCAAATCAAAACACAAACCTGCAGTGTCCACGAACCTTGAACTCTTGTGCAGTAGACAAAATTTTGTTTTGCCTGGAATTTGCGCGTCCTGTCTGGGATTTTCGCACTTGTTTCGGCCTCGTAAGCGGTAAAGGTAACCTTTTTTTTTACCTTCTTCCATTCATATTTGCTCAAACTGGCTCTGGACATGTCAAGATTTTGATGTCGCATCTGTTCTTATTGTCTTCTCTTTTCCTTTTTATTCAGTGGCTTTTTCTTCCCTTTTTGTACAAGTTGTTAGCTCAGATCTTTGCTTCATAACCTTGTGTTCGAATCTTGTGTTGTTATGGCTCATGAGACATTGTGTGTAGAGATCATCCCACACCTCTTTTAGTTGATGATGAACCCAGAAAGTTGCAGAAGAAAGTTGCGATAGTCTTGCATGGAATTTTCAAACATTTGCATTTCAACCCTTAATTTCAGCCTAATTGTACTATGGCCCAAAATCTGGAAAAACTGAATCAATTTTGCCCCTTTTAAGTTTTAATCCTCTATTGCATATTTTAAGTGGGTTTTGGACAGAATAATTTTGGATTTTAGGACATAATTAGGGTTTAATAATTTTTAGTTGATTTATTATCTTATTGGATTTTAGTAAAATAGTTTAGGTTTTGGGTTGAGGCTTATTTGCTTGGGTTTTGATAGTGGGTATTGATTTATTTTTAGTTGAGTTATAACATGGGCTTGGAAGATAAAACCCATGCATATCAGTTGGACTTGATTGGTAAAAAGGGTAGGCTTGGCCCGTGTTTTGCCACTGGACTTTAGTTGGGCCAGATGGCCTCTAGCCCAAGAAACTAACAAATTGGCCCAAGTGGCCTTTTATCTTATAAAATCTGATACAAAAATTGCATTTCAGTCACTGAAGTTTAGAGTATTTTACTGTAGCTCTAAAAAATTTTGATTTCTTTTAATTAGGTCCCTATTTTAATTGCAATTTGATCCTTGAACTTTATTTTTCTTTGATTTTGACCCCTAATCTTTGTAATAATATAATTTAACCCCAAAAACATTCTTGATTTTTGCAACTAGGTCCCTAATAGCTTTGATTTCTTAAATATAAGTTATTTATCTTCTTTAATTGTCAATTATATTTCATTTAAATCCAACCACATTTAACCATTATGTTAAGGAAGGTACGTTCTATTATTATTTTAAATTTTTTATGTGCTATTATGCATTTTTTTATATGCGATTGCATGTTTTGAGTGCTTTTTTTTTATTTATTCATTTTAAATTTTCATTTATTATATTTAATTTTTAGTGGTTATTTGAGATGTATTTAAATGTCAAATTGCAATAGATAGATGCTCAAGAACTGTATTTAACTAGACTATGTAATACATAGGTTTTATTTTTGCTAAAAAATGTAATTAGTTAGATGAATGTAATAGTTAGGTCTTTATGTGCGTTTCTTTGCTTGTGTGCTTGCATGTTTGTATGTTTATTTGTTTTGTTTAGAGTTTTACATCTAGATATCATGCTTACGTTTTATATGTTCTATGTGCTTTATGTGTTCACTTACTTTAATTATATTTTATATGACTTATTTATTTATAATAAATGCATGACGTCACCACACTTGTCCAACATTAGTTGTGGCCTTTTTTCCGTTTTCTCACTAGTCTAACGCTAGTGAGAACTTGTAGAAATGGATTAATCCAATGCTAGACCTTTTAGACTGTTTTTCGCGCTAGATTCACATTTATTGCGTGACATTCATCGCATTTCATACATGTTTGTCATTTGTAGGATATTTTTTCATCTTACATGATATTTCTTCTATATATTATCTCCCTTATCCCTATGGGAGCAAAATATGACATTTGGATATACATTCTATTTAGAAAATTAGAAATTGGTTAGTTCCTTTGCTTGACTAGATTAGGAGAGTCACCCTTCAAATATGGGAAATCAACGAGTGTGACTTCTTAGTCTTAACACGCTCTCATCCTCTTTGTAAAAAAGAAAATTGAGTTACGAATCTTAATTCCCCGTACCCATTATATTGCATTTTTCTCCTTTAGGTCACGTATATTTATCTGTATATTATAAATTTTCTTTTCTTCGAATCTTATCTTTTGCATATTCGTGACCTTTTCAAGAGATCATTTTTGGACTTCACAATTAATGTGACTTGCACCAATTAAATTTTGAAAAAATATTTCGATCCTCCCGATATCTTTTAGATCTAGGCTTACATTCTTATAGAAATATCCAAAATGTGATAATTTTTATAATTTAAACTAAAAAAATTTTTGGCTACATCTCGCAACTAGTCTTGATTAGATTGAAAGGGTATCTTAGGTTTGACCCTATCAAATCTTTGTCTTCCCTTTCTTCAACCATGACTCCCAAACTCTTTTCTCTTGTTTTCAAAAACCTAGAGTATGACGCCCCCACTTCTCCCTAGGGCAAACCCAAGGGTATCGGTAGGACGTCTGCCCAACTCTCGCCAGGACTCACTACGAGACGAATTCAACTTATGGATAAACAATCAATACTAAAAGTCAAAAATATAAAGAAAGGTCATTTCCTTAATAAACATTCAAATCTTACATTACAAGTTACCAAAAGTACATCAACTTTCCCAAAATATACAACCTCCAAAATCATCTAACCAATTACATTCAAAATTCTAATCAAAAGGCCATCAAATCGGCTTCTCCATAATTCTTTCCATTTCGACTCCTGTTAAGGAAAACAAAACTGATGGGATGAGTTAACGCTCAGTAAGGCCAAGAAAAGCATGCAAACACATAGTTCAAGTAGCAATAGCACTTATACAAGAAATAAAGCTATAACATTCAAGTAATTCACAATTTAAAATAAAACACACTCAATGAGGATACGGGAGCTCTCAGGAGTTAGATTCCACTTGCTTTGCCGAGTCTTGATCATATACCTCCGCGTGATGACACTCCGTCAATCGGGTAGGTATATTTAGTCCATAGAACACCACTTACTTCGCGAATCCCGTTCACAGTTACACCCCCTATTCCAGGCCCGCTCATTATTTACAAAGGTAATACTACTCGAATATACCAAGCGAGATCTCTCAAATAGATCAAACTTTACGAATTTTCTCATAGTTCACCAAACTTCTGGATCAAGCCCATGCCGGCTCGAGTCACAAGGTTAGCCTATGAGTTTGGGCGTCCCTCGAATATAAATATGAGTCGATGAGACAACGTTCCAATCGACGATTTCAAATACGATTCACAACAACAACACTTCACACAAGTCGAATATTGATTCACATAGCAAAATTTGATTATAATTTTATTTGAAAGAGAACAGGTGCGATAAAGTACACACTCGTCTCGACGATTCCAAATCACATAATTGGCAAGAAGCAATTCACGTACTTAACAACAAATCATGCACTTGACACTCACCAAGTCAAAAGTGAGTAAGTGAGCAAATAAGCTTGTAGACTTCCGCTCCGAGATTCTCTTGAAGATCCTCTTGAGCACCTGAAGAAATAACGATTAACTATCAATTACAACCATGCATCAACCAAGAAAGGATGTGCACTTGTTTAGACTAAGTCAATGTCTTAAAAGAGAACTTAAATCTCTCGAAAATCGAGAATCAAAAGTGAGGATTTAAAGTTCCAAGAGAGACTTGCCTCTTCCATGAAATCTAGTTTAAAACGGTCTATCAATATCGAGAGAGTGTGACAAGTTCTCAAAAACTCATTTCTTAAGAAATCGAAAAATTTCAGCTTTGCGCGACAATCTTTGAACAATCAGATCTTGAGTTTGGCAAGTCCAAAAATAGAAAAATTTATACCGTTGGAAACTATGTTCGAAGTACTAAGAGTTCCTAGAAGACTATTTTACATGGTTCCAAACAGAAAGTATTCATTTTTCAGCTCAAAGTTGCTGATTTAAACAAGCAAGACAGAACCAGTCTTGGTTTTTGGCGATATTTGAAAATTCGGAAAAATTCACAGAAAGTGAATCAGCCTTTGAAATTTATAAAACAATAAGAGTTCTAAACAAGGTTTCAAACACAACAAGCGGAACTAAATTCGGAGTTTTGAGCATCAAGATATAGCAGTTCAAAATCAGCTGAATCTTGCAAACTGATCAGTGAATTTCCAGATTTGAAGAGCAATCTTTGAGGCATCATTTGGATATCGGAATGGTATTGAAATTACACCAAATTTGGTACACTTAAAATTCCATATGTGGACTACCTGTATATCAAATTATAGGCAAAAAAATCAATTGGGAAGGTGGTTAACAAAATGACCAATATTTGTGAAATTTTCAAAGCAAATCTGCCAATCTACTCTTTCTTTCTTTCCAAAGGTTTTGTTCAATGAAATCAACCCCAATGCACTCCATTTTTGAAACCAAGATTCCAAAAACATTTAATAAGCAATTGGCAAGCAATTGACACGAAAATTTTTGAGGTATAGCCTCCCAAAATAGATTTGACCATTTGGCCAACAAGGAAGGAAAAACTTCTAGTTTCCAGCTTTGTCGCGTTTTCAAAATCAAGCCATATCTAACTCTATACAACTCCAAATTGAGAATGGTTGGTGGCGTTGGAAACTAGGTTCCAAAGGCTACAATTTATCAGAAGACATCATTCCGAAAATCTTTTCACAAATGGGACAAAATCAAGCCACAAGGTGCAACTTCCAGTTTCATTCGTATGAACAGCCAAACAAAATAGCCAACTTTGCGGACTCACTGCGGTTCACTCAAAATGAACCAGCAGGAGATTTTTATACCATTAGAAAGCTATGAATGTCTAGTTTTGAATGCCGCAAACGGAACCTAATCTTGACTTTTTTACAGAGAGTTATGTTTGAACAAAGGACACTGTATACATTTTTCCAAATTTGAACCTTGCCAAAACTCAAGTTTTGTGCAACCAAATGAAACAATTTTTGAAAGGCACTTTACACACACAATATACAACATATATACATCAATTTCACAGCCAACCAAATATCAAAATTTTGAAATAAAACTGAACAACATGGACAGAATTTTCGGCCAGCTCAACTTCCACCATTTTCCAACTTTCTCTCCATTTTCTAACCATAATCCTCTCATTCATCACACAAACAACATTAACCAAGCAACATATCCTCAAGGCAGTTACCTACAAGCCTCCTCAAGACCGCTAGCCTAGAGATTAAAGCAAAGTAAATGGTTTCCTCAAGTCCTCGCTTAGGGTTGTAAACCCATGAAAATTAACCTTCATTCTTGAAGAAATTGGAAAGATCAAAGGAGATGAAGGTTACCTCTTTAAACCCTAGATGAAATCAGATTTTTCCCACCAAAAACTCCACAAGATGTTGTCTTTCTTCAAGCCAAAGTTGATTTCCAAGAGGTGTGGAAGTTGGATGAAGATTTGGAGCAAGATTGAAGCAAGAAGAATGAAATTTTCTCTTGTCCCTTTTCTTCCTTTGTTGCTGGCCGAAAATGGAGAGGAGAAAGAGAGTGTTTGAGTGTGAATCTTGTGTTGGAAGATTGGAGATAAAGTAGCCACTAAGTTTTGCAAGAAAGTCAACTCGTAATAGTGTCTCAAATAGGGTTTCGTACTACCACTTTCTCTCTTATTTGGTACACTTATGCACTAATCCTCTAAGGTACTTCATCTAACATTGTTACTACTCATACTTACGAGTCTAGTATAAATTTCTCAAATCTCTAATTAGTTTGTACTGGCGCGATTTTCAGGAAACTATCGACGCGCTCGTGATAAAAGCTTAACTTGAACTCACTCACCTCTAATCTCTCAATTAACTTTTCTTAGCCTACTATTGATCATTCTTAATTCTCCATGATTATTGCACTCTCGGATCGAATATCGCCTCGAAAAATATGTATTCGCTATTCCTTACTAGACGAGCCGCAGAAAAATTAAATTTGCTAACGGGACGTTTTAAAAATATAAGTAAGACATTGTTCCATGTAAATAGATTTTAAATGGTTGAAATAAATTATTCAGAGAAAATGGGTGAATATATAATTAAATAAACCAGTAATATAGAATTATAAGTGAGTAAAATTCGGGTTCTCACATCCTTCCCTCCTTAAAAGGAATTTCGTCTTCGAAATTCACACCTAGGATAATATTATACCTCTTAATAGCTAGGCTTATCGAATCGATCAACAACTTACACTCTCCAACCCATATCTCACAATTTCTATTCACCCGATTAGCAGCTAAACTTTGATCTCTAGAGTTTTCAAACTTCCAAGTCATAGGATAATTTAATCGGCCTCACGTCTACTCCACTCGTAAATCTAGGGTTTGCAAAAGAGTGTATCGTACTATGGTCACTTAGGACCTTAGCTAAGCAAATTCCACCAGTGTCAAGTACTTACTTCAACTTTCTCCAAAATCCAAGATGTAAGTTCTCAACATGTCCTCAAGAGTCTGAATTGTCCTCTCAGACTGTCCATCAGTTTGTGGGTGGTAAAGTAGCACTAAAACTCAATTTGGTTCCTAGCATTTCCTGCATCTTCTGCCAAAACCGAGAAACAAACCGAGGGTCTCGGTCAAATACAATACTTACTGTCTTATAGTCTCATCCAAATATAGCTTAGCTAATTTCTCCACTGAGTACTTCATACTAATCAGCAGAAAGTGAGCAAATTTGGTCAATTTATCTACTATCACTCAAACGGCGTCGTGACCTCTTTCAACAAGTGAAATTCTTTGGTCATCAATCATGCTACTTGCACTTAACGAAATAAAGCATCGGCTACCACATTAGCTTTCCCTCGGTGACAATTAATCGTGCAATCATAATCTTCTAAAAATTTCACCCACCTACGTTGTCTCAATTTCAACTCCTTTTGGAAAAACAAGTACTTGAGATTTTTGTGGTCGGTAAAAAATTCAAACGTCACTCCATATAGATAATGTATCCATTTATTCAATGCAAACACTATAGTTGCTAATTCCAAATCATGAATTGGATAGTTTCTCTAGTGAGGTTTTAATTTCCCAGAGGCATATGCAATCACCATGTCATTTTGCATCAATACACATCCTAAACCATTCTTTGAAGCATCTGTATAAACCATAAAACCATCTCCTCTACTCTGTAAGGCTAACACAGATGCCTTGGTTAAGCATTACTCTTGAAATCCTTCCTCACATTTAGAATCCCAAATAACTTACCATGCTTCTTAGTCAACTCAGTCAAGGGTCTTGCAGTCTTAGAAAAGTCCTTGATAAATCGACGGTAGTGTCCGGTTATCCCTAAGAAACTCCGAACTTCGGTAGGATTTTCTGGTCGTTTCCTCTTAAAACAGCTTCCACTTTAGCTGATTCCAAAGTAATTCCTTCCTTAGATATTGTATAACTTAGAAAGGCTAATTCTTCCAACCAAAACTTATATTCATTGGACTTAACAAAAGTTGGCACTCTCTCGGGGTTTGTAAAACTATCCTCAGGTGTCGTCCGTGATCTTATTAGAAGTTTAAAAGTATGGATCAATAAATTAAATATACATATAAGTTATAATGTGAGGACTCATGTTTTATTTTTAAAATAATTATTTTTATAATTAATTGCCCTAGTAGTAGTTAATTATATTATCGTTACGTGAATCGTTTTAAAATTTCGCCTTATTGCTCGCGAATCGGAAGTTAGCGTATTTCGCGTCAAATTGACTAAATGGAGATTTAAGAAATTTATATTAGACTACTAAGAGTGAATAATTATAGTGTTAAAAGAATTACATTTGAAGATTAGTGCTCAAGTGTAACAAACAAGAGAGAAAACGGTGGTACGACACTGCGCGCGACACTATTCCTAGTTGACTTTTGTAAGATTTTTGGCCACAAATTCCTTAAGCTTCCAAAGGAAGCTTCACAACACAAAACCCTCCCTCTCTCCTCACAGCTCAGCCGAAATAGCAAGGGAAAGAAGAAGGAGAGCTCCACTTCATCTTGCACCATTTTGGCTTCCAATTTCGTCACAAATCACCACCCAACTTACCTACCATTTAGAGAACAACTTTAGCTTGGAGGAGGACATCTTCTTGCGGGTTTTCTTGGGAGATTTTCGGTCAAATTTTCTGGTTTCTTCAAAAGCTAAGAGGTAGCCTTCATCAACCTTGAACCTTTCCATTTTCTTCAAAATTGGAGCTTTAATTGCAAGGGTTTGAACCCTAAGCATGAAACTAGGTAGAGGACTTGAGGAACCCACTTTATCTTGCTTTAATCTTTAGGTAGAAGTCTTGAGGTGACTTATAGGTAGCGGGCTTGAGGTGTAATTGTTTGAATATGATTGTTATATGTCTAGATGAAAAGATTATGGTGAGAAATGAAGGAAAGATCGAAGGAAAATTGCGCATGGATGCTGGCCGAATTTGTCTTGTTATTGCCTTGCCTATGTTTCTAATTTTTGATGCTCAAATGACTGTAAAACTGATGTATATATGTGGTATATTGTGTAGAAAGTTTCCACAAAAAATCATTTGATTTGGTTTAGCAAAACTTGAAATTTTGAAATTTGAAGAAATCTGGAAATGAGTTCTGTCTGTCCGAACAGAGTGTACCTTTGATCAAACATAACTCTTTGTACAAAGGTTTAAATCGAGTACTGTTTGTGGCATTTGAAACTATACATTTGTAGCTTTCCAACAGTATAAAATTCACCCTTTAGTTCAAACTGAGTGAGCCGTAGTGAGTCGGCAAAATTTGCTGTCCTGTTCTGATGGTCTGCTCGAGAGAAAGATAGAAGCTGCATCTTGTGGCTCTATTTTCTCTTACTTGTGAACTGATTTTGAAAATGACTTGTTCTGATGAAATGTAGATTTTTGTTTCCAACGCCACCGACCATTTTCAATTTCAAGTTGTAATGAGTGAGATATGGTTCAATTTCCAAATTGTGACAAAGCTGGAAATCTGGAGATCTTTCTCTTCTTGCTAGCCGAATGGTTTGGTTTGGGATGTTTTGTTTCAAAAATTTTGGTGTCAATTACCTACCAATTGGTTATTAGATGTTTATAAGACCTTGTTTCACAAATGAACTGAACTAGGATTGATTTCACAAAAGAAAGCAAGAGGACAGAATTGCTTTCAAAATTTTCTAAACTTTGGTAGTTTTGTTAACTACCTTCCCACATGATTTTTTACGTGAAATTTGATAAACAAGTAGTTCTCATATGGAAGTTTAAGTGTACCAAATTTGGTATAATTCTAAGACTATTTCGATACCCAAATGATGTTCCCAAAAAAAAAACTGCTTGTCAAATCTGGAAATTTCACTATTCCAGTGGTGAAAGTTATTGACTTTGAACTGCTATATCTTGATACTCAAAACTCCAAATTTCGTTCCGTTTACGAATTTCAAAGGTTAGTTCGCTTTCAGTGAATTTTGCCGAATTTTCAAACATTGCTGAAAAACATGACTGAAACTGCCTTGCTTGTTCAGATCAGCCACTTTGAGTTGAAAATTGAATGCCTTCCGTTTAGAATCTTGGAAAAGTATGTTCTAGAAACTTTTAGTACTTTGAAACAAGATTCCAACGGTATAAATTTTTCCAATTTTGGACCTACTGAGTGCAAGTTCTAATTTTTCTAAATTTGACCTGCAAAACTGAAATTTTCCGACTTGATGGGAAATAAGTTTTGGAAACTTTTCCCTACTCTTTGATATTGATTGATTGTTTTAAACTCGGTTTCATGAAGGAAATCAGTTTCTCTTGTGTTATTAAATTCTCACTTTTGAACCTCGATTTTTGAGTGATTAAAGTTTTCTTTTGAGGCTTTGACTAGCCTAAATAAGTGTACCTTCTTTCCTGGTTAATACGTGATTGTGAGTGAAAGTACTTGATATTTGTCCAAGCGCTCAAGGAGATCTTCAAGAGAATCTTGAAGCGGACGCCTAAAGACTTAATTGCTCGCTCACTCACTTTTGTTTTTGACTTGGTGAGTGTCAAGTGCATGACTTGTTGAAATTATGTGAATTGCTTCTTATAAATTGAATGATTGATAATTGTTGAGGCGAGTGTATACTTTATTGCACTTGTTCTCTTTTAACTGATTGTACAACTGAACTATTCATGACTGGATTGTAATTGATTGACTGAATGTCGTTTGGAGTGAATCTCCTCGACTTACAACTGAACTGGGGGACGCCCAAAATCTCAATTGGCCGACCTTGTGACTCGAGCCAGCAAGGATTTGGTCGAGTAGTTTGGTGAACCATGAGATAACTGTAAGCTTGATCTATTAAGAGATTTCGCTTGGCCTACTCGAGTAGTAGTGCCTTTTATAAAAGTGCAGACCCAGGGTGGTTGAAATGGTGGACGGAACTGTGAAGAAAGTGGAGTTCTACGGACTTATTGCCGATCCGGTTGACGGAGTCTCATCGCGGGGAGGTATTTGATCGAGTCTTGGCGAAGCAAGTGGAATCTAGCTCCTGAGAATTTCTGTATTCTCATTGAATGTGTTTAATTGAAAATTATGAATTGCCTGAATGTTACAGTTTTATTTCTCGCTTAAATGCTATTTGGCCTCAGTGAGCGTTAGCTCATTCCATTAGATTTGTTTTCCTTAGTAGGGGTCGAGATGGAAAGAGTTATGGAGAAGCCGACTTGAGGCACTTTTGATTAGGATTTTGAATGTATTTGACTAGACATCTTTTGGATGTTGTATATTTTGGAAAAGTGGTTGTATTTTGAAACTGGTGAAGTAAGATTGAATATTCATGTATGAAAATGACTTCTTGTCTTTATTTCAACTATCGTTATTAGTCGTTATCCTTTAAATTTGAACTGAAATTGTACTGAATCCTGATAAGAGTTGGGCAGGCGTCCCGCCGATACCCTCTGATTCACCTTAGGGAGAAGTAAGGGCGTCACAGTTGGTATCAAAGCATTAGGTTTAGAGATCTATTTGGAAGATCTATTAGAGATTTTATCTTTAAGAATAGAAATGAGATACCTTAGTTATACCTTGAGTGATGTTTGAGCAAGTTAGTGACTTTAAGTTTCTAACCTGGAAATTGTGGTTGTTTTGCAGGGACAGAGAATGGAAATGGAGGACCTGCTGCTAATGGTAATGGTCATGCTAATGGCTACGTGGAGCCTCTTAGGCCTATTTACTATCGAGCCCTTGGTGGAGGAGCTCATGTGCGTTACTCGCCTGCTGTTAGGTTTCCTCAATGTCCCTGTAGGGTGACTTACGCGTACCCTAATGACTTAGTATTGTCCCTTGACGACGAGTGTCGTCAATTGGTGAATACCAATCGATCTTTGCTTCAGGAGGTTGAGGAGTTGAGCATTATGGTGAATGCTCAGAGTGCTAGAATTGCAGAGTTAGAGGTAACTATGGTGGACGATGGCCAGGGTTGAGGCTGCTCTTGTGAGGTTCAGAGAGTTAGAGCTCGTCTGACTAGGATAGGTGAGGAGGTCCGAGATCGGGTTTCTGGGATCTTGGCAGACGCTACTATGTTGATTGATGAGGTCATAGAGGTTGTTTAGAGTCCGGTTCAGAAGGGCATTGAGGAGGAGCCTTTCGAGGGAGGATCCGGAGGAAGACCCTGAGGAGGAGGTTCCACCTGATAGTCCTGCTGAGGATTAGACTAAAATGATAGATCTTTTGACTTTTGTAACTAGGAAAACCTGGGGTGATGCTAGTGCAAAAACCATTGTATTTGGCTTGACTGTATGGCCTACTTATGAGGCACTTGGCTCTACTTTGGTCGTACATGACTGAAAGTACTTTTGTGGCACCTGTGTGCTAAATTTTGTAAATGCCCCATGACTTGCTAATTGTATGAACTTTGAAGTGTAAATACATGTTAATTATTGTTATTTCTGATGTTTTTAAGTTGGATTGTATATCAAGTAGTTTCTCACATAATTATTTTATTTCTTGCATTAGGCATAACTAAGATTATGGACGGAGGAAGGAGTGGTAGAGGTCGTGGGCATGAGACTAGGCAGACCCAACCTCAAGGGGATGATTAGGAATCGGCAACTGGATTGACCCAAGGACAAGGGAATCTAAAGGATAACCAAGTGGCTACTGCCATTAATAGAATGACCGATATCCTTGAATGATTAGTTGAGAGACAGGGTCCAGGGCCAATTAACCAACCCGGGGCCCAAGATAGAGGTG
Source organism: Coffea arabica (assembly GCF_036785885.1). Classification (NCBI taxonomy): domain Eukaryota; kingdom Viridiplantae; phylum Streptophyta; class Magnoliopsida; order Gentianales; family Rubiaceae; genus Coffea; species Coffea arabica. Next base: position 25,957,927 of record NC_092321.1, read on the forward strand.
ATGATAGAGCCTCAGAGAGGTTTTTGAAATTCGTTCCGCCTAAGTTTATTGGAGGACCTGATCCTGAGCTAGCGAAAAATTGGCTAGAGCGGATGACTATTATTTTCACTGCTTTAGTTGCACGTGCTTGGTGGGAAATGATAAGGGGAAAGTGGGAGAGAGCCCAAATCTTTTGGACTTGAGAGAATTTCACGAGGGAGTTTAATGAGAAGTTTCTTCCGCCTCTGATCCAAGAGAAGCAGGAGGACAAATTTATAAAGTTAAGACAAGAAACTCTTAGTGTAGCCGAATATGAAGGAAAGTTTACTAAATTTTCTATGTACGCTCCAGAATTGGTGACTAATGAGCGGAAAAGGATAAGGCGCTTCGTGCAAGGATTCAATGTGGAGATTCAGGAAGGGTTGACAGCAGCCCAAATTTCTACGTTTACCGAAGCTTTGGAGAAAGCCCAGAGAGTTGAGAGCGCAAGGCTACAAGTTAGGGATTTCCACACTAAGAAAAGGAATATTTCTAGTTATACTTCTGGTCAGGTTAGTAAAAGTGCCCCACCTTCCAAGATGGGAAGAGGAATAGGAGGAGTAAGGATCGCAGGAGTTTCAAGAGGAGTTTTATCCAGAGAAGGTCGTAGTGGGCAAGATCAATCAAGAGGAATACCTTCTAGTGGCCCGACCGTAACATCTCAAGTTAGTCGTGGCTACTGTGGCAAGTCAAATCACTCGGAGAATGATTGTTGGAGAAAGTCGGAAAAGTATTTGTACTATGGCAGTGCCGAACACCAACTCGTAAATTGTCCAAGTAAACTGAAGGCAAGAGGTAGCACTCAAAGGCCAGAAAAGTCAACCTCTAAGCAGACTAGTGCTGGAGGGAGTCAACCAAAGGTACCTGCTAGGGTTTACGCATTGGACTATCAGCAGATTCCCGATACTACTGAGGTGGTCGAAGGTACGATCCCTATTTTCCACCGTTTAGCTAAGGTTTTAATTGATTTGGGTGCGACACATTCTTTTGTGAACCCTAACTTTATGAGTGGAATAGATGTGAAGCCAATTAAGTCACCTTATGATCTGGAGGTTAGAATACCTACTGGGGATCAAAGTTTAATAGTTAACTTGGTATATAGGAATTGTGAGATTTGGGTTGGAGAACAGAAGTTACTGGCCGATTTGATAGGCTTAGCAATTAAGGGGTATGATGTTATCCTAAGAATGGACTGGTTAGCCAGTTACAATGTTTAGTTGAACTGCAAGATGAAAACGGTAGAGTTGTGCATTCCAAGAGAAGCGACCCTGAAATTGGATGTAAGGGGTAGATTAGTCTCATCTGCACTTATTTCAGGAATTCGAGTTAGGAAAATGTTGAGTAAGGGAGTTCAGGGATATTTGGCTTTTCTTATAAATACTTCTAGTGATAAAGTGAGATTGGAGGATATGCCTGTGGTAAAAGAGTATCCGGATGTTTTTTCAGAAGAATTAGAATCTTTGCCTCCGGAAAAAAAATAGCTTTTAAGATTGATGTGACTCCAGGGGTGGCACCTATCTCTAAGATGCCGTACAGAATGACACCAGTTGAATTGAAAGAGTTGAAATTACAATTGCAGGATTTACTAGAGCGAGGTTTTATAAAGGAGAGTGATTCACCGTGGGGAGCTCCGGTCTTGTTTGTTAAAAAGAAAGATGGGAATTTAAGGCTGTGTATAGATTACCGAGGATTGAACGATATTACCATTAAGAATAAATACCCTTTACCCCACATTGATGAGCTGTTCGGACCAATTGCAAGGTGCGGTTGTATTCTCGAAATTGGATCTCAGGCAGGGTTACTATCAATTGAGGATTTTGAAAAAAGATATACCTAAAACTACCTTTAACTCGAGATATGGACACTTTGACTTGCCGTAATGCCGTTTGAATTAACGAATGTACCTGCGGCTTTTATGAATTTAATGCATCGAGTCTTTAAGCCTTATCTGGACCAGTTTATGGTGGTGTTCATTGATGATATACTAGTGTACTCTAAAACCTTGGAGAATCATAAGAAACATTTGAGAATTGTTTTATGAACTCTGAGAGAACATCAGTTGTATGCTAAGTTTAGCAAGTGTGAGTTTTGGTTGAAAGAAGTGACATTCTTAGGTCATATAATTTTCAAAAATGGGAGTAAGGTGAATCCAGCCAAAGTGGAAGCGGTTTCTAAATGGAAACAACCGGAGAACCCTGTTGAAGTTTGAAGTTTTATAGGATTAGCAGGGTATTATCGGAGATTTATTAAGAATTTTTCTAAGATAGCTGGACCCATGACTGAGCTGACTAAGAAAAGTGAGAAATTTTTATGGAGTCCTAAGTGTGAAAAAGTTTCCAAGAGTTAAAGAGACGTTTGATGAAAGCACCCGTATTAGTCTTATCGAATGGGAAGGGTAGTTTTGTGGTTTACACAGATGCTTCAAAGGAAGGTTTGTGATGTGTATTAATGCAAAATGATAAGGTGATAGCGTATGCCTCTAGGAAATTAAAATCGCACGAGAGAAATTACCCAACTCATGACTTGGAGTTAGTGGCTGTGGTGTTTACATTAAAGAAATGGAGGCATTACCTACATGGAGTGACGTTTGAGGTTTTTACAGACCACAAGAAATTTAAGTATTTATTTTCTCAAAAGGAGTTAAATTTGAGACAACGTAGGTGGATGGAATTCTTGGAAGGCTATGATTGCACGATAAAGTACCATCTAGGAAAATTCAATGTAGTGGCTGATATTTTAAGTCATCAAGTGCAAGTGGCAGGATTGATGATTAAAGAATTGCACTTGTTGGAGGAGGTTAGTTATTGGAATTCTCGACTTAAATCAAGAAAAGTGATCCTTGGAAATATTATAGTGAAATCCACTTTGTTGGAACGTATCAAGAAAACTCAGGAAAAGGACGTTGAAGTGCAAAGGTGGTTGGAAAAAGTGAATAAGGGAAAAAAGTCGGATTTTAATTTGGGGATGAATGGTGTATTACGGTTTCAGAATCGAATAGTAATGCCAAAGGACGAAGGGCTTAAGAAAAAAATTTTGGAGAAAGCACACCGATCTAAGTATACGGTACATCGTGGAGGGAATAAAATTATACGAATCTCGTTGGTGACGAAGATTCGTGACCCAAGATCGCTTGTTGGATTTGTGATTGACGACCAAGGAAGGTAGCAGCGGAAACCCTACGACTCCTCTAATTCCCGTGACTACGAACTTGTTGATATTATCTCAACCCGTAATCAAACGAATTAGCGAACCTCAGGCAAGTGTAGAATGCGCCACAACTCAAGTGTGATTCTTGAATTGATAAGCCAACAAGAACACTAGAGTAAAACTCTAAGTTGTTCAAGGGATGCTTGAAAGCTATAGAGAAAATTATCTCACTTGATTTATGATAAAAGTGTCTACCCTTTTATTGATGTATTATGACCGCTTATATAGGGTACAAGTAATACCTAATCTGATAAGGAAAGTAAAGCTAAAGGTGCGGCTAGTATGGGCCCTAACTAGTGAAGGAAACGGAAAAGGAAACGACGGACTCAACCCTCGACGGATAGGGCTTCATGCGGGCTTTCCTTCCTAGGCAGCCCACCTTAACATATAGTGATGAACAAAATAGCAATCCTACTCTTGGCGATTCTATGTGCAACATGCACTTAACCAATTATTCAAGCTAATCAAACTAACACGTAAATAAATAAAACTATTGAAATGGGAAATGAGGTTTGGCAAAACCCTAAACCTCTGGTATAGTTTCAATGCTCAATACCGGATCTCGATCACCTTCACTGGAATGTATGAATCCCTCAAAGGACTTGTGTATGGTCTGTACAAGTACATTGAATTGCTCACGAAATCTCTTTGCACGAGCCCTAGTGATGGGCCCGTTTGGAGCTTGCACACGGTCCTTGACCTCTCGATCACTCGAGCCATTGTTGGCGTGCCCACGTACTATGATGCTATCATTCCCCTCCTGTTGAGAAGGATTTGCCCTTAAATCAAAAGCTTCATCTGCATCAAAAGGGGCTAGGTCAGAGACATTAAATGTAGCACTAACTCCATACTCACCTGGAAGATCAAGTTTTTAAGCGTTGTCATTGATGCACTCCAACACTTAAAAAGGTCCATCACCCCGTGGTTGTAGTTTATTTCACCTTTGCATAGGGAAACGTTCCTTGCGCATGTGCAACCACACCCAATCGTCAGGTTCGAAAGTCAGCTTTTGGCGACCTTTGTTAGCTTGCTTGACATATTGAGCAGTTCTCCTCTCAATGTCGACCCTGACTTTCTCATGAAGTTGCTTAACAAAATTTGCACGTTTCTTACCATCCAAGTGTGCATGCTCATTACTAGGTAATGACACTAGATCAAGAGGTGTTAGCGGATTAAAACCATAAACAAATTCAAATGGAGAGAAATCAGTAGTAGAATGGACAGCCCTATTATAAGCACACTCAACATGAGGTAAACATTCTTCCCATGTTTTCAAGTTCTTTTTTATGATGGCACGCAACAAGGTACCTAATGTACGATTCACCACCTCAGTTTGACCATCAGTTTGGGGGTAGCTAGCAGTAGAGAATAGCAATTTGGTGCCTAATTTAGACCAGAGCGTCTTCCAAAAATAGTTGAGAAATTTGACATCTCTATCAGAAACAATGGTCTTAGGAATGCCATGCAGTCGCACAATCTCTTTAAAAAACAAGTGAGCAATATGAGATGCATCATCCGTATTGTGACAAGCAATGAAGTGTGCCATTTTAGAAAATCTATCAACTACGACATAAATGGAGTCATGGCTAAACTTGGATCTAGGCAACCCGAGTATAAAATCCATAGAAATGTCAACTCATGGTGCACTAAAAATAGGTAATGGGGTGTAAAGGCCATAAGGGTGTACCTTGGATTTAGCTCTCTTACATGCTAAGCAGCGCTCCACCACTCGTGCAACATTTCTCTTCATGTGCGGCCAGTAGAAATGTTCCTGCAGCATGGCAAGAGTTTTATTAACCCCAAAGTGCTCCATAAGTCCACACGAATGGGATTCCCTTACCAAAAGCTCACGGATTGATCCATGTGGGATGCAAAGCCGATTGGTACAGAACAAGTAACCATTAGAAATGAAGAACTTATCTTGCCTGGTGTGTTTGCAAGAAATGTATAACTTACCGAAGTCACTATCTTGTGCATAGAGCTCTTTAATTAGCTCAAATCCCAACAACTTAGCATCTAAAGAAGTGATTAGAGAGTACCTTCGTGAGAGTGCATCCGCGACCACATTGGACTTACCAGCCTTGTATTTAATAACGTACGGAAAGGACTCCACAAATGCAATTCACCTTGCATGCTTCTTGCTCAAGTTGTGTTGGGCCTTAAGGTACTTAAGGGACTCACGATCAGTGTGTATCACGAATTCCTTAGGTCTTAAGTAATGCTGCCACACTTGTAGTGCTCGAATGAAGGCATACAACTCTTTATCATAAGTTGAGTAATTCAGTGCAGCCCCATTGAGTTTCTCACTAAAGTAGGCAATAGGTTGTCCACCTTGGTTCAACACAGCTCCAACTCCAATACCTGAAGCAACACAATCGATCTGAAATGTTTTAGAGAAATCAGGTAAGGCAAGTACAGGTGCGTGTGTGAGTTTGTGCTTTAAAACGGTAAAAGCCTTTTCTTGAGAATCTCCCCAGCGAAAATTCTCATTCTTCTTCATCAATTCGGTTAAGGGTGCAGCAATGGTGTTAAAGTCCCTCACGAATCTCCTATAGAAACCCACAAGTCCATGGAAACTTTGAACATCACCCACAGAACTTGGTGTTGGCCACTCTTGAATTGCTTTCACCTTTCGATTATTCACCTTCATTCCCTGCGCACTTATAACAAACCCTAGAAACACAAACTCATTAGTGCAGAAATTGCACTTCTTGAGATTGGCATAAAGCTTCTCTCGTCGAAGTACATCCATAACCGCCCTAATATGCTCAAGGTGTTCATCGTAAGACTTGCTATATATTAGGATATCATCAAAGTAAACTACCACAAATTTTTTCAAGAATGGACGCAGCACATGATTCATTAATCTCATGAAAGTGCTAGGTGCATTAGTGAGCCCAAAAGGCATCACTAACCATTCATACAATCCATACTTAGTTTTGAAGGCAGTTTTTCATTCATCCCCCTCTTTAATCCTAATTTGATGGTACCCACTTTTGAGATCAATTTTGGTAAAGAACACAACCCAATGTAACTCATCAGGCATATCATCTAAGCGAGGTATAGGGTGGCGATACTTTACCGTGATGACATTTACAGCTCTACAGTCGGTACATATCCTCCACGTACCATTTTTCTTGGACACTAAAATGATTGGGACAGCACACGGGCTCAAACTCTCACGTGCCCATCCTTTGCCAAGCAACTCATCCACTTGCCTTTGCAACTCCTTAGTCTCCTCCGGGTTGCTCTTGTAAGCTAATCAATTTGGCAATGAAACTCCAGGGACGAAATCAATCTGATGCTCAATGCCCCTAAGTGGTGGCAATCCACTTGGCACGTCCTCGGGAAAGATGTCAGCATACTCCTGCAAAAGAGACAACCTCAAGAGGTATGTTAGTATCAAGTTCATGCACATTCAGAGCTACTTCTTTGCTAACAAGCATAAGAAGAAGCTGCTCATCTCTCATTAACTTCCTCACTTTCTTGGCTTTTGTCAGGAGCATTTGTTTTTCCCTCGGATTTTACCTCACTTGCCGAGCTATCTATAGCCTTTTACCTCTCCTCCTGGCGCTCACATTTTCTTTCTTTTTTGCACAATACTTCTCATACTCCTGTTGCAATTTCAATTGGTCTTCATGCACTTGTTTTGGGGAAAGGGGAGTTAGGGTGACTTTCTTACTATTGTACAAGAAGGTATACTTGTTAGTCACGCCATCCTTACTATTGTACAAGAATGTGTACTTGTTAGTCACGCCATCAAAAGTTACCTGCCTGTCAAACTGCCACGGCATACCTAGTATAATATGACTAGCCTGTATAGGAACTATGTCACATAATACATCATCAGAATATTTATGAATTTGGAAGGATATAAGAACCTGTTTGGTTACTCGAACCTCCCCAGAATTGTTGAGCCATTGGAGTTTGTAGGGTCGCGGGTGATCCCTTGTAGGCAGTTTCAAGTTGTCCACCATGAGTGAACTAGTTACATTTGTACAGTTCCCACTATTAATAATCACACTACAAAGTGCTTGGTTGAAGAAGCACCTGGTGTAGAAAATGTTCTTCCGTTGAAGCTCTTCCTCCTTAACACGTGTAGTTAATGCTCTTCTTGCAACCAATGCGGTCCTAAAGTGACCCTCGGGTGCATTAAATTCCTCTTCATTTGGCGACTCACCATCACTACCTCCTTCAAGTGGTAGCATGCCGTCATACTCGGCTTCATCTTCACTCACGATCTCGCCATTTTGCAGCATAATCATAGTCCTTTGGTTAGGGTATTGGCTTGCGATATGGCCTCTACCTTGGCATTTGAAGCATCAAATATCACGAGCTCTAGTTTGTGCCCTAAGCTCCTCAAATTTTGGAATAGAAGAGGGTGGTTTCCTACCATTAGAACTGCCCACCTTACCTCTCTTGAATCTCGGCTTTGGTGTAGGAGCAGTTGGTGAAGGCCGAGAATCATTCCTTGGTTGGAACGAACGGTTGGTGGAGTAGGTGGTATTGCTCAAATTCAGCCGAGTAGTTCCCCTCCTCTTAAGCCGTTGTTTGACTTTAATGGCCTTGTCAACAAGCTCATGCAACTCCATATAGTGTTGAAGTTCCACTCGTTTAGCAATATCGGATCTTAACCCGTTCAAAAATCTAGCCATGGTGGCTTCGGGATTCTCTTGCACATCCGCCCTAAGCATCAGGATCTCCATCTCCTTATGATACTCATCCACACTCCAGTTGTCTTGGACTAAGGTTTGTAATAGGTGGTACAAATCCCTAGTATAGTGTCCAGGAACAAATCGGATGCGCATCATGGCTTGAAGTTCGAGCCATGGAATGAGCTTGAGTAGCCCGCTTCTCCTTCTTGACTTCTTACTTTGGTCCCACCAAACCACGGCGTACTCGGTGAATTCCATGGTTGTCAATTGCACCTTTTGCTCCTCGGTGTAGTCTTGGCAAGCAAAGACCATTTCGATCTTGGATAACCATTCGAGAAAGGCCTCGGGATCGGACCGTCCTTTGAATTCAGGGATTTTTATTTTGATGTGAGGTTCCTCGTTGTCATCATCATGATTGGAACCATCGGACTCCTCCACGTCTTTTCGCCTTCACGTGGACTTAAAAGTTTTTGGTGTTCCAGACACCCGAAGTTGCAGCAACTCATCTTGAATTGGTTCTAGCATGCGTTGGAAACACCTTTCCATTTGCTCCATCATCTTGTCAAAGTTCATGGGGCGGGATACTCCTTCGTTTCCACTAGACATGGAGTCTCGAGTATACCTGCAAGGGTTAGTAGCAAAGAAAAAGGAAAAAGGAAAAGAAGCGTTTGTCTTATTATTATTTTTTTCACCTCACTCCCTAAGTTTATACTACTCGTATATGGTCACTCAAATCACTCTAATGAGCTCACCAAAATTTTCTCATAGCCCCTTGCAAAACCTTGAAGAAATTAGAATTCCTCAAGTGCTCAAATTTAGCTTAAAAAAAACAAGTTCACGCTAGAATTTGAGATTCGTAAGAGTGGAGATTTTCTTGAAAAACAAAATTAGAACACTAAGAATAGAGTGGTAGAATATATTCAGGAATAAAAATTGAAAAAAGAATGGACTCAAAAGCTACAAAAATTAAGATTGACGCTCGAAGGTCCTGGCCGACAAGGAAAATGGTCCTTTTGCTTTGCTGGATTTCTTGGTTAGGTTACTCTTGTTTTAGCTGACTCAAGGTGCTGGTTTTCCTTTTTGCAGAGGTGTGGATACAACCTAGGAGCAATTCTAGACAAGGGTCAGCTACGAAATAGGGAACAATGTGACTTGGAAGGCCACTTGGTCTTGTTTTGGAAACCTTTTTGGTTTTAGAAACTAGTTGGATTTGGAAGTCTGGCAGCGGCTGTTTCCTTTTTCTTTTCTAGTTGCTCAGCCGAATGGTTCCCTCTTCCCAGGTGTCCTGGAAGTGCACAAAGGCTGGGGTGTTGGATGAATTAAATCGGCTCTCGCTAGCTGCTCAACTCACAAGAAGCAAGAACAACAAGCCGGATGGAGTCGCAAAATCACGATGTCACTCAAGTCCCCCCACGGGCTCTCCCCCTTCGGGTTACCCAAGAACCTCCCAAGAAAAGTTTAAGAACTCCTCGAAAACCCTTCACAGATGCTGGAGAGTATAAGAAACTGTTCAAGAAACGCAAGCTATAGGTTTTCAAGGTTCAAGAATCTCAAGAAGTTGTCGATCAGAATTTTTGAATGTAGACTAGGCTCAATGTAATCGGCAATTGATTCCCAACCGAGCTCTAGTTTCTTGTTTGAGTTCCCCAATTCAATAACAGTATTCAAGACTCTTTTGTTTCAAAATTTGCTTGCTGTGTTTGTTTCATTTTTTTTGTACAACAGCAACTTCGGATGAACACAGGCGTGGTTACCCAAAATTTCCCAGGTCTGGCTGAGTTTGGTTGCGGTCTATTGTTGGTGGTTTTTGCAATCGTGTAGGCTAGGTTTTGGTTCCCAAACGGGTCAAGGTTTAGCTCCAGGTATAGGCCAACCTTTAACGATCAGGAGTTGTAAACCTAACACAAAATTTCCAGCAAATAACTCCAGGAAGATCGCCACAAATTTCCAGATTTCAAAGCGTCAAGAATCTTTTCAAGGACTCCAAGAAATCGTGAAGTTTGCCTACGAAATTCCAGAACAAGGTACCACTACATTCCTAGATAATGAACAACTAAGGGACAAGTCAAGAACAGATTTAGCAACACCCACAACTCAATAAGAAACACAAATAGAATTTGGAAACTTCAAAAGCTGCACTTCTCGACTTGGGGGAAGACAGCGAGCAGAATTTTTTTTTTTGTTAAGAAACGATGAAATCAACACACAACTAAACCAAACACAACACAATGAACTTCCAGAAATTGAAATCAATGGAGTCTCGCAGACAGATTACAATGTGCGACCAGATTTTGAACTAACGAGACAGACACAAATTCAGACACGAAACGAGGAAGAAACGATATTACCAACAACTAGCTCTGATGCCAGCTGATACGAATCTCGTTGGTGACGAAGATTCGCGACCCATGATCGCTTGTTGGATTTGTGATTGACGACCAAGGAAGGTAGCAGCGAAAACCCTACGACCCCTCTAATCCCCGTGACTACAAATTTGTTGATATTATCTCAACCCGTAATCAAACGAATTAACGAATCTCAGGCAAGTGTAGAAGGCGCCACAACTCAAGTGTGATTCTTGAATTGATAAGCCAACAAGAACACTAGAGTATAACTCTAAGTTGTTCAAGGGATGCTCGAATGTTATAGAGAAAATTATCTCACTTGATTTATGATAAAAGTGTCTACCCTTTTATTGATGTATTATGACCCCTTATATAGGATACAAGTAATACCTAATCTGATAAGGAAAGTAAAGCTAAAGGTGCGACTAGTATAGGCCCTAAATAGTGAAGGAAACGGAAAAGGAAACGACGGCCTCAACCCTCGACAGATAGGGCTTCATGCGGGCTTTCCTTCCTAGGCAGTCCACCTTAACATATAGTGATGAACAAAATAGCAATCCTATTCTTGGCGATTCTATGTGCAACATGCACTTAGCCAATTATTCAAGCTAATCAAACTAACACGTAAATAAATGAAACTACTGAAATGGGAAACGAGGTTTGGTAAAACCCTAAACCTCTGGTATAGCTTCAATGCTCAATACCGGATCTCGATCACCTTTACTGGAGTGTATGAATCTCTCAAAGGACTTGTGTATGGCATGTACAAGTACATTGAGTTGCGCACGAAATCTCTTTGCACGAGCCCTAGTGATGGGCTCGTTTGGAGTTTGCACGCTGTTCTCGGCCCCTCGATCACTCGAGCCGTTGTTGGCGTGCCTACGTACTATGATGCTATCATAAAATGTACCATAACTTGAAGAGTTTGTACTGGTGGGATAGTATGAAGAAGAAAATTGCTCAGTTTGTCCAGACCTGCTTGATTTGCCAGCAGGTTAAAGGCTGAACATCAGAAACCATTAGGTCTTTTGCAACCTTTAGAGATACTCGAGTGAAAATGGAAAAATATCACCATGAATTTTGTATTTGGATTACCTAGAACACAAAGAGATTTTGATGCCATTTGAGTAATAGTGGATATGTTAACCAAATCGGCTCACTTTCTGCCGATTAGTATGAAGTACTCATTGGAAAAATTAGCAAAGCTATATTTGGATGAAATTATAAGGCTACATGGAATTCCAGTAAGCATTGTGTCCGATCGAGACCCTAGATTTGTCTCGCGGTTCTGGCAAAAGATGCAAGAAGTGTTGGGGATTAAGTTGAATTTTAGTACTACTTACCATCGACAGACTGATGGATAGTCTGAGAGGACGATTCAAACTCTTGAGGACATGTTGAGAACCTATATTTTGGATTTCGGAAAAAGTTGGAGTAAGTATTTGACTTTGGTAGAGTTTGCCTATAATAACAGTTTCCATTCATCCATTCAAATGGCTCCGTATAAAGCGCTTTATGGTCAAAACTGTAGATCTCCAATTTGTTGGGATGAAATAGGTGAACGAAAGATTTTAGACCCCACTGCAGTGTCTTGGATTGAGGAGGCACGAGAAAAGGTGAAGTTGATACGCCAGATAATTCAAACCGCACAGAGTCGTCAGAAGAGCTATGCAGATAATAGAAGGAAGGATTTAGAGTTTGTGGTTAGAGACTAAGTTTTTCTTAAGATTACTCCTCTGAAAGCGAGTTTGATCGCAGGAAAGGGAATGAAGTTACAACCGAGATTTGTAGGACCATATAAGATTCTTCAACGTGTAGGAAATGTGGCTTATAAGTTGGAATTGCCACTAAGTTTATTTCAGATCCACAATATTTTTCACGTATCGATACTCAAGAAATATCATCCAGATCCGTCTCATGTATTGCAACCGGAGAATATTGAGATTGATGAGACATTGACTTATGAGGAGAGACCGATAAAGCTTCTAGATCGTAAGGTGAAAGAATTGAGGAATAAGCAAATTCCATTGGTGAAAGTCCTATGGAAGAACCACGGACTAAAGGAAGCAACTTGGGAAGTAGAAGAATAAATTTAAGGAAAATATCCAGATCTATTTCCGAATCAAGGTATAAATTTCGAGGACAAAATTTTCTTAAGGGGGAGAGGATGTGAGGACTCATGTTTTATTCTTAAAATAATTATTTTTATAATTAATTGCCCTAGTAGTAGTTAATTATATTATCGTTACGTGAATCGTTTTAAAATTTCGCCTTATTGCGCGTGAATTGGAAGTTCGCGTATTTCGCGTCAAATTGACTAAGTGGAGATTTAAGAAATTTATATTAGACTACTAAGAGTGAATAATTATAGTGTTAAAGGAATTACATTTGAGGATTAGTGCACAAATGTAACAAACAAGAGAGAAAACGGTGGTATGACACCGCGTACGATACTATTCCTAGTTGACTTTTGTAAGATTTTTTGCCACAAATTCCTTAAGCTTCCAAAGCAAGCTTCACAACACAAAACCCTCCCTCTCTCCTCACTCCATAGCTCGGCCGAAACAGCAAGGGAAAGAAGAAAGAGAGCTCCACTTCATCTTGCACCATTTTGGCTTTCAAATCTTTCACAAATCACCACCCAACTTACCTACCATTTGGAGAACAACTTTATCTTGGAGGGGGACACCTTCTTGCGGGTTTTCTTGGGAGATTTTTGGTCAAATTTTCTGGTTTCTTCAAAAGCTAAGAGGTAACCTTCATCAACCTTGAACCTTTTCATTTTCTTCAAAGTTGGAGTTTTAATTGCAAGGGTTTGAACCCTAAGCATGAAACTAGGTAGAGGACTTGAGAAACCCACTTTATCTTGCTTTGATATTTAGGTAGAGGTCTTGAGGTGACTTATAGGTAGTGGGCTTGAGGTGTAATTGCTTGAATATGATTGTTATATGTGTAGATGAAAAGATTATGATGAGAAATGAAGGAAAGATTGAAGGAAAATTGCGCATGGATGCTGGCCGAATCTGTCCTATTATTGCATTGCCTATGTTTCGAATTTTTGATATTCAAATGACTATAAAACTGATGTATATATATGGTATATTGTGTGTAGAAAGTTTATACCAAAAATCTGTAAAGGCCCGAAGACAATCTAAGAGAGGGGTGAATTAGGTTGATTATAAAAACTAATCAAGTTATGGACACCTTTTTGTTCAATATGAAATTTACTCTCTTTTCTAGGTGACCACACAATGAAGCAATTAGTAAAAAAGTAAGATTGTTTGGGAGTAGAAGAGATAAGCAATTTAAAAATCACAAGATAACAATAAGTAAATAAGAAGGGAAGAATTGCAAACCAATTGATTGCCAAACTTCTCTTGAACTTGTAGATCAATTTATAGAACAAGGTTCTTCAAATTGATGAAATACAACCAATCTTGTGTACAAAAGAAGGTTTATTTCCTCCTTTCCCCAAGTTCCACTCGGTCAAATTAGGATGTTTTACTATCCCTCAGAACAACCCTCACAGAACTATACTATTGAAATATTCACTTACAAATGAAAAGGTTACAACAAACTTCACACCACCAAGACTACAAATCTTTCTTGAAGAGTTTTTTCTCACTAAAATCACTCTAGATCTTTTGTATCTTCAGTGTGCAAAAGTTATTTGAAATTTCTGACCATACTCTATTTATAGGAGATCAAGAAAGTGCTTCATTAATGCTTCTAACGGATAGAAAGTAGCTGAAGAATTAACTAGCCGTTGGGAGTGTCGGACGTCCGGTACTCCTGTTTTTTGTGTTCGACAGCAAGCAGTGAGTTTGAGAAATTTTCTTCAATTCTATTGGACGTCCGGTATTGTCTTTGTGAGCGTCCGACAGCTTTCGTCGAATTTGAAGGATCCTATCGGACGTTCGGTACTTCCGTCTGATAGTAGACAAAGAGTTTCAAGGATTCTATCGGACGTCCGATACTTGCGTCCGATCGAGGTCAGTGAGCTAGAGGGAATGCTTTATTTTCTTTGGACGTCCGATGATGGAGTTCTTCATACGTCTGAAGTTGCGCAATGATTATCGGACGTCCGATCCTGTTTTCACAAGCGTCCGACAGCTTTCAACAACTTTTGTTTTTTTCAATTGCACTTGATCTTTGAATCTGATTTTACTTCATAACTGAAAGTATATCTTGAAGAGATATTAGTATCATCCATTTTTATTGTAAACATCAAAAGTTAGGGACTAAGATCAACAATCTTCCCCTTTTTGATGATGACAAAACATTGGATGGAAGAAAGACAAAATATTGAGCATAAGCTCCCCCTTACTCATTGCATTCAAAATTTCAAATTTATAATAACTCCCCCTTACATATAGCATTCATTTCTTCCCTTTTTTGTCATCATAAGATGAGAGTAAAAATTAGCAACCATAATCCAGCAACAATAATAGAGAATCCAATATTCCAAACAAAAACAGAGAAATGATACCAGAATTCAGCAATCATCAACATACCAACATTCAGCAATCATCAGCCAAAAAATAGAAAATTGATATCAAACAGAAAAATAACAATCAAAATAATTATCAAAGCAAACCATCATTAGATCAGCATTATTCTTTTCTCCCCCTTTTTGTCATCGTAAAAATTCAGTAATATCCAAAACCATCAAGAAAAACTCAGTTCAAAGCATCAGAAATATCAAAAGAAAATTATAAAAGAATATTATGAACAAGAATCTCACCAATCTCACCAATATCTCCTATTTCAATTGTTTTAGTTTTCATGTCATCTCCAAATGTCACTTGCTACAAGACTTTGGCTTGAGTTTTGATGAACTGTGATAGATCACCGGTCATGTGTCTTGAACATTCACTGCCTATGAACCACTTTGATTCCTTAATAATGTTCACCAAATTTACCTACTCAAGAGTTCAAGAACAAATATTTGGTACCCAATAATTTTTGGATCTTTGAGAGTTAGCATCATGTCTGACTATCCACATGCATTTCATGCCTCTTCTCATGTTCTTCCTCACATAACAATTGCTTTTCATGTGACCTTTTTGACAACAAAAATTACACATAACCAACGAGTTATTTGCATAAACAGGTTTAATAAATCTTACTTGTTTTCTCTTATAAACAGTAAAATCATTTGCACCGAAATTTATCTTCTTTTCATAAGTGCCAAGATGAGTCTTTGATTCATTCCTTTGAAAATAGTCTTGTTGCTCCAATTCATTTAAATTATCCATTCTTCTTTTCAAATCACTTTGTTCCTTTTTGAACATTTCACAAAGTTTTATTTTTCTATCAAGCTTATTTTGTAAATCAATCTCATTCTTTTTCAAGAAATCATTTTCAGTTTTCAGCTTCTTGTTTTCTTGAAAAAGGCGTGTATTATCTTGAAAAAGAAAAATAATTTTGTGTTTTAATTCCTTATTTTTAGCATAAGATTCTTTTAAACTATCATGTAACTTTTTAATGAAAGATTCAAGATCATCATCACTTTCATCATCACTTTCAAATTGAGGGTTAGAAGTTGTTACCTCATTAACTTCAATGGTCATAAAAGCCAATTGAGCAGATTTTTTTTTCCTCTTCAATTTCACCATCGGAGTTGTACTTATTCCATGTGAATTGGAAGTTGGTGAATCTTGATTTTCTTTCTTCTTTCTTCTTCTTCATTGGACACTCACTTATGTAGTGTGTAAGTTGACCACATTCATAGCATTTGTCACCTTGTTTTTTGTTGGACTCATGCTTTCCTTTGTTTCTTGCAATGTTGAATTAATTAGAATTTGAATTGCTAGGTCCTGCTCTTGTGAATCTCCTTTTGTTGAGGATTCTCTTAAAACTTTGTATGATGAGAGCAAGATCATTGTCATCAACATCCAAATCTTCTCCATCCAATGAAATCGAATCATCTACATTTTGAGATGCTTTTAGAGCAATGCTCCTTCTTACCTTTGCATCTTCTTTTTCTTGTACCTTAGTTTTAAGTTTCAACTCATAAAAGGTTAGAGTATTAATAAGAGATTCAATAGGCATAGAATTCAAATCTTTAGCCTCTTCAATAGCAGTCACCTTACTCTGCCAATTCTTGGACAAGGCATTCAAGATTTTTCTATTTTTCTCTCCCAAAGAGTATTCCTTTTCTAGCACCTCTAAATCCTTAATAAGATCATTGAATCTACAATACATTTTATCAATATCTTAATGAAATTCCATCTTAAACGACTCATATTTTGTAACTAAGATGAAATTCTTTTGTTCTCTACATTCTCACTACCTCATGAATTTCTTTCAGTTTGTCCCAAATATCTTTAGCTGACTTGCAACACTTGACTCTAATAGATTCATTTGAATATAAAGCACAATATAACACATTCATGGATTTTGCATTTAAGGTGAGATGAGTTCTATCCTCAGCAGTCAACTCATTTCTTGTTTTTGATCTAGATCTATGAGTATTTTCATCTATAACAGAGGTATCATATAGACCTTCATTAACAATAAACCACAACTCAATATCAATTGATTGCAAAAAGATAATCATTCTTTCTTTCCAACTCACATAATTTGACCCATTAAACATTGGAAGTCTAATTACAGATTGCCCTTCAAAAAATATAGCATTATTGGATGTCATATTTACTCCTAAGCCACTTGAGCTTAATCTCTAGGAGACTAAATTCTGATACCAATTGTAAAGGCCCGAAGACAACCTAAGAGGGAGTGAATTAGGTTGATTATAAAAACTAATCAAGTTATGGACACTTTTTTGTTCAATATGAAATTTACCCTTTTTTCTAGGTGACCACACAATGAAACAATTAGTAAAAAAGTAAGATTGCTTAGGAGTAGGAGAGATAAATAATTTAAAAATCACAAGATAACAATAAGTAAATAAGAAGGGAAGAATTGCAAACCAATTGACAACCAAACTCCTTTTGAGCTTGTAGATCAATTTATAGAACAAGTTTCTTCAAATTGATGAAATACAACCAATCTTGTGTACAAAGGAAGGTTCACTTCCTCCTTGCCCGAAGCTCCACTGGATCAAATTAGGAAGTTTTACTATCTCTCAGGACAACCCTCACAGAGCTACACTATTGAAGTATTTACTCACAAATGAAAAGCTTACAACGAACTTCACACCACCAAGACTACAAGTCTTTCTTGAAGAGTATTTTCTCACTAAAATCGCTCTAGATCTTTTGTATCTTCAGTGTGTAAAAGCTATTTGAAATTTCTGACCATGCTCTATTTATAGGAGACCAAAAAGTGCTTCATTAATGCTTCCAACGGATAGAAAGTAGCTGAAAAGTCAACTAGCCGTTGGGAGTGTCGGACTTCCGATACTCTTGTTTTTTGCGTCCGACAGCAGGCAGTGAGTTTGAGAAATTTTTTTCAATTCTATCGGACGTCCGGTATTATTTTTGTGAGCGTTCGACAGCTTTCGTCGAGTTTGAAGGATCCTATCGGATGTCCGGTACTTCCGTCCGATAGTAGACAAAGAGTTTAAAGGATTCTATCGGACGTCCGATGCTTGCGTCCGATCGAGGTCAGTGAGCAAGGGGAAATGCCTTATTTTCTTCGGACGTCCTGTGATGGAGTTCTTCATGCGTCCGAAGTTGCGCAATGATTATTGGACATCCAATCCTGTCTTCACAGGCGTCCGACAGCTTTCAGCAACCTTGGTTTCTTTCAATTACACTTGATTTTTGAATCTAATTTACTTCATAACTGAAAGTATATCTTGAAGAGATATTAGTATCATCCATTTGTTTTGTAAATATCAAAAGTTAGGGACTAATATCAACAAAATCATTTGATTTGGTTGAGCAAAACTTGAAATTTCGAAATTTGAAGAAATCTGGAAATGAGTTATGTCTGTCCAAATAGTGTACCTTCGATCGAACATAACTCTTTGTACAAATGTTGAAATCAAGTGCCGTTTGTGGCATTTGAAACTAGACATTTGTAAATTTCCAACGGTATAAAATTCACCCTCTAGTTCGAACTGAGTGAGCCATAGTGAGTCAGCAAACTTTGATGTCCTGTTCTGATGGTCTGCTCGAGAGAAAGGTAGAAGCTGCATCTTGTGGCTCTATTTTCTCTCATTTGTGAACTAATTTTGAAAACTACTTGTTCTAATGAAATGTAGAGTTTTGAATCTAGTTTCCAACGCCACCAACCATTTTCAATTTCAAGTTGTAATGAGTGAGATATGATTCAATTTTCAAACTGTGACAAAGCTGAAAATCTGGAAATCTTTCTCTTCTTGTTAGCCGAATGGTTAGGTTTGGTTTGGGATGTTTTGTAAAAAAATTTTGGTGTCAACTACCTACCAATTGCTTATTAGATGTTTATAAGACCTTGGTTTCACAAATGAACTGAATTGGGACTGATTGCATGGTGCAAAATGTTTGAAAAAGGAAACGAAAGCAAGAGGACAGAATTGCTTTAAGAATTTCCTAAATTTTGGTAGTTTTGTTAACTACTTTCCTAAGTGAGTTTTTACATGAAATTTGATAGACAAGTATTTCTCATATGAAAGTTTAAGTGTACCAAATTTGGTATAATTCTAAAACTATTTCGATACCCAAATGATGTTCTAAAAAAAAATTGCTTGTCAAATCTGGAAATTTCACTGTTCCAGTGGTGAAAGTTATTGACTTTGAACTGCTATATCTTGATTCTCAAAACTCCAAATTTCATTCCGTTTATCCTGTTTGAAACTTTGTTAGGAACTTGTATTGTGTTACGAATTTCAAAGGCTAATTCGCTTTCAGTGAATTTTGCCGAATTTTCAAAAATTACCAAAAAACATGATTGAAACTGCCTTGCTTGTTCAGATCAGCCACTTTGAGTTGAAAATTAAATGCCTTCCGTTTAGAATCTTGGAAAAGTGTCTTCTAGGAACTTTTAGTACTTTGAAACAAGATTCCAACGGTATAAAGTTTTTCAATTTTGGACCTACTGTGTGCAAGATCTGATATTTCTAAATTTGACGTACAAAACTAAAATTTTCCGACTTGATGGGAAATAAGTTTTGGAAGCTTTTCCCTACTCTTTGATATTGATTGATTGTTTTGAACTCGGTTTCATGAGGAAAATTAGTTTCTCTTGTATTATTAAATCCTCACTTTTGAACCTCAATTTTTGAGTGATTAAAGTTCACTTTTGAGGTTTTGACTAGCCTAAATAAGTGTACCTTCTTTCCTGGTTAATACATGATTGTGAGTGAAAGTATTTGATATTTGTCCAAGAGCTCAAGGAGATCTTCAAGAGAATCTCGAAGCGGACGCCTAAAGACTTAATTGCTCGCTCAGTCACTTTTGTTTTGACTTGGTGAATGTCAAGTGCATGACTTGTTGAAATTATGTAAATTGCTTCTTATAGATTGAATGATTGATAATTGTTGAGGCGAGTGTGTATTTTATCGCACTTATTTTCTTTTAACTGATTGTACAACTGAACTGTTCATGATTGGATTGTAATTGATTGACTGAATTGTAATTGATTGACTGAATGTCGTTTGGAGTGAATCTCCTCGACTTACAACTGAATTGGGGGATGCCCAAAATCTCAATTGGCCGACCTTGTGACTCGAACTAGCAAGAGCTTGGTCGAGTAGCTTGGTGAACCATGAGATAACTGTAAGTTTGATCTATTAAGAGATCTCGCTTGGTCTGCTCGAGTAGTAGTGCCTTTTCTAGAAGTGCAGGCCCGGGGTGCTTGAAATGGTGGACGAAACTGTGAAGAAAGTAGAGTTCTACGGACTTATTACCGACCCGGTTGACGGAGTGTCATCGCGGGGAGGTATTTGATTGAGTTTTGGCAAAGCAAGTGGAACCTAACTCCTAAGAGCTTCTGTATCCTCATTGAATGTGTTTAATTAAAAATTGTGAATTGTTTGAATATTACAGCTTTATTTCTCGCTTAAATGCTATTTGGCCTCACTGAACGTTAGCTCATCCCATTAGATTTGTTTTCCTTAGCAGAGGCCGAGATGGAAAGAGTTATGGAGAAGCCGATTTAAGGCACTTTTGATTAGGATTTTGAATGTATTTGACTAGACATCTTTTGGAAGTTGTATATTTTGAAAAAGTGGTTGTATTTTGAAACTGGTGAAGTAAGATTTAATATTCATGTATGGAAATGACTTCTTGTCTTTATTTCGACTATCGTTATTAGTCGCTAGCCTTTAAATTTGAACTGAAATTGTACTGAATCCTGGCGAGAGTTGGGCTGGCGTCCCACCGATACCCTCTATTTCGCTTTAGGGAGATGTGGGGGCGTCACACATAAAATCAATTAAAAGCGAAGTAAATTTTCATATGTTATAAAAGATCATAATAGTTACATTAAATTGAGGTAGGTTTATCAAATCATTTCCGAAGAAGAAGGGCAACAACAAGATTATAATAGAACGTGTCGAGTTGTCAAGATACAAAACAACAAAAGGACTTCCCCTATATAGAAGATTACTACATCCAAAAGGGCAAGTCTAGATTAGGGTAATACTATAACCCCAATCGCTCGAGTGGAGTCAGATCCATCCCTACTCGCAAAGCTCATACTACTTAGATCTCTCTTACAGTCATTAGTATTAATTACTCCTTCTGACACTCGACTGCTTTGAAGCAAATCTAGCAGGCTGTTGGGTATTTCCTCTATTTAGGGATACTAGGGCATTTCGAAATTTGGTACTTGGTACTGCCGCAATACAGAAACTTTCTTGATTTCTTCCAACATTCATTCTCCGTGTGGTTGGGCTTACCACGATATCCACAAATCACACGAGAAGTCATGGCATGACCAACTTGAGAATTCCCTTTGTATTTCTTCTCCAATTCCACGTTCTTGCGTAGCAACTCAATTTTCTATGCATATTCTTGTTTCCACCTTCCCTCCCAATTGTCAGCCAGTTTCTTTTGAAATTTTATTTCCTTCCGAAGAATGTCCATTTCCTTACGCACTTCTTCCAAATTTGTCATCTTACCAGTTGGTTTAAGTCAATTGCTAGCTTGCCAGGCAAATCAAGGGATCAAATTAAATAACTATTCAAAATGAAAATTCTGACTATATTACTCTTTCGTTCTTTTGCTTATAGGTTACCCCAAAATATAAATTTTAACTATTCTCATATTAATATGGACGAACTCTTGAGCCCACAAGATTACTATCATTCCTTATAAATATAACAAAATACGGAAATCTTATTCCAAATATAAAAGTTCCATACCCTACTTCATTCTCCAATACTCACTTATAAAGTTGCTCAAGATGAAACCTTAACCTCCGGTCACTAGTGCCTTATTTTATCCCCTCAGACCAATTTCTACTGTTTCGAGATTAGACTCTCCGTGAAACTTAGATAGGACGGATTTCAAGAATCACTCTATCCTCACACCTCTCTTGGTTCCTAGGTTGGTTAACCGGTTTAGAATTTTGGCGCTCAACTAACCGTGTTAAAATATCAACCATATGGTTAATAGCAGGAACTACTTGGTTATTCTCTTCATTCCTAGGGTTTTGGTTTGGTCCAGCAGTCGTTCCCTAATCATCCCCTTGAACTCAGAGTTGTCTAACCCCTCGCTCTCGACCCCTTTCACTTCTTTGGCCGTCCACAAATTTAACATTTATAAAGGCATGACGTAAATTAAGTACACATACGCGAAACTTGAAAATGACACTTTGATCATGCAAAATGAAGATAATAAGGGAGACACCAAAATAATTGCAAATGTGTACAACCCATAGCATAGATTTGAAGTCATAAAGGAAAAAAGTCAAGCACCTCATAAGTAACGTTCAATTGCTTCAAAAGGCAGGAAGCATAGTGAAACAAAATACAAAATGCAATGGCCTTTGAACAAGCACCACCCTGACTATCCTTGACGAAAACTATTAATGTAGACTAAATCACTAGTTTAGTGATTGGCGGAGCCAGAAGTTTCTGCTACTTCAGTAGGATCAACCTCAGTAGGATCATTTTCATTTCCAGCACTAGGAGTTTCAACCTCATGTCCCTCGTCGAGTATCTTGCCATCCACCACTTGTTCGACCAAAGTAACATATCTAGCCATCGACTCATCCGTCCGGTCTCTAATTTCATGTACTACCCTAGCAAGTCGGCTCTTAACTTTCTGAAACTGCTCACGAAGAGTCTCAGCTTTTTTCCACTCCTCAAGTACATCTGTCTCCAGTTCCTAGATTCTAGCAGTCTGGATATCCACGGTTGCCATCAGTCCTCTATTATCCTCTCGAACTACCCTATTCTCTTCGGATAATCGCCTCCGATCATCGATTACCGCTAACACCATGTTATTTGGGTACGAGTAGGTCCTCTGGTAGTCACATGGAGTCCTAATTCAGCAAGTTGGGTTATATCTCCAACGAGTTCCCTTAGGCCCCTTCTCGATAATGGATCACCGGAAGGCGCCTCCGAGACGACTCAATACCACCATTACCTTCCATAACTTACAATTAAAATTAAAATCTTATATGGATCCAAGTATACTAAATAAACTAGATTTGATCATTTTGTACTATCCCACATATCTCTCACAAGATCAAAACTCCTAATTATCCACTAATTCAAACCTAGGCTCAAATTCTCATCCCTACAAGCGATCACTTAATTTTCAAACCAGTTCTACAGTTCCGCATCCTAAACTTTTAGCTTAAGATACACTACAGAGATCTGAAACCTAAACTCTGATACCAACTGTGACGCTCCCACTTCTCTCTAGGGCGTAACCAAGGGGTATCGGCGGGACGCCTGCCCAACTCTTACCAGGACCTACTGCGAGACGAATTCAACTTATGGATAAACAATCAATACTAAAAGTCAAAAATGCAAAGAAAGGTCATTTCCTTAATAAACATTCAAATCTTACATTACTAGTTACCAAAAGTACATCAACTTTTCCAAAATATATAACCTCCAAAATCGTCTAACCAATTACATTCAAAATTCTAATCAAAAGGCCATCAAGTCGGCTTCTCCATAATTCTTTTCATTTCGGCTCCTGTTAAGGAAAATAAAACTAATGGGATGAGTTAACACTCAGTGAGGCCAAGAAAAGCAATGCAAACACATAGTTCAAGTAGTAATAGCACTTATACGAGAAATAAAGCTATAACATTCAAATAATTCACAATTTAAAATAAAACACACTCAATGAGGATACGGGAGCTCTTAGGAGCTAGATTCCACCTGTTTTGCCGAGTCTCAATCATATACTTCCGCGTGATGACATTCCGTCAACCGGGTAGGTATATTTAGTCTGTAGAGCACCACTTATTTCGTGAATCCCGTTCACCGTTACAACCCCTGTTCCGGACCCGCTTATCATTTAGAAAGGCAATACTACTCGAGTATGTCAAGCGAGATGATGAGAATATAAAGACCAAGGCCCATTCAAGCACATGGGGAATTGGAAGATTCAAGTGAAGACCAGTTGATTGCACGAATACTTGAGTTTAGTAGGATTATTTGATTTTCCTCGTCGATTTTGGTTATTTCTCGCTTTAGAAAGTCTAGGTAATTAAGCTAGTTTAATTGCGGCCCATTTGTTAGTAAGTGAGGCCCAAAATCTTCCTTAAGTATGTAGGGTAGTTTGGTCAACTTTTGGATTAGGGTTAATGCTTGTAAGGGCTATAAATAGCCCCACTTCTTCTTTGTTTGGGAGCAGTTTTTTACTATTAAATACAATTAGTGAGTTTTCACTTTCTCTTTGGCAAGAGAGTTGCCTTTGAATACTTGAGAATCTTCTCAAGTTATTCACCCGAACTTATCAATCGAGTATCTCCTTGATTGTGGCGTTCTACTACCTCCAATTTGGTTCGTTAATTCGAGTAGTTACGGGTTGAGATAATATCAAAATTGTTCGTGACTTCTAGGGATTAGTTGGGTCAAATTTCAGCTGCCTAAGCCATGGTATTTTGGTTGTCTAGATCGGGGTTTCACATCAGTTGGTACCAGAGCTAGTCGACAACCACCAGGTTATATCTTTTTTTTTTCGTTTATTTCAAGTCATATATGTTTATCCCAATCTGTTCGTTTGTTTAGAACCAAAAAAAAAAAAAATCACTGTTCACCGGCACTGTTCACCGGCACTGTTCACCCACACTGTTCATCGTACTGTTCACCGATACTGTTCATAGTTACTGTTCATCCGAATACAAATCTGTCCAGCCTGTTGTTTGTGTTATCCAACTTGTTTACTTGGTTTTCAAATCTGGATTTTGGCAAAACTTGTTGGAATTTTGTGAATCTTGAAGAGAACTTACAATAATCTTGAGCTTCTTCCATTCTTGATCACAATCTTGAAATTTCTAAAGTTCCTGATAACTTCCTTGAAAGTTCTTGAAAGATCTTGGAGTTCTTGGTAGTTATTATTTGTGGACTTCCTTGTTTTGTGTCGTGGTTGATAGTTGTAGTCAAGAAAAAAAAAATAGAAAACAAAAACGAAAATGAAAAGAAAAAGAAAGAAAAGAGGAATCGGTTGGCACAAAAAAAAAAAAAAGGAAAGGAAAGAAAGTGGCAACCGAATTGTTTTGAATAGGGAACCAAATCTGATTTGTGCAATCTTTCTTGGAGTAGAATTTGGAAGTTACCAAAAGTTGTTTCAAGAAGGTTACCAAAAGTTGTTTCAAGAAGATTACCAAAAGTTGTTTCAAGAAGGTTACCAAAAGTTGTTCAAGAGGAAAAGGATTTTCAAAGGGTTTCCAAAAACTAACTTGTTTCCAAAATCAATTAGGAAACTAAGTAAAACACTTGGATAACTCTTTGTACTCACTTGGACACTCTCTCTCCTACCTTTTTAGGAAACTTTCCTAAATTCTCTCATCCATTTTTTTAGGAAACTTTCCTAAATTCTCTCATCCATTTTTTAGGAAACTTTCCTAAACTCTCTCATCCATTTCTTTGGGAAACTTTCCTAAAGTCTCCCATCTATTTTTAGGAAACTTTCCTAAATTCTCTCATACATTTTTAGGACCTTTCCTATATTCTCTCATCCACTTTAGGAAACTCTCCTATATTCTCTTCCTAGATTCTAGGAACACTTTCCTACATTTTCTCCTACATTCTTGTGATTACACTTGTGGAAAGGTTGGAAACGGTTGTTGGACTTGAGCAGCATTTCTCAACTACCTAACCCAACAGGTAAAGGTATTTGGTAAGTCCATTAGAGTGACATCCATATACACGAGTGCGAGTGGATACACGTAAGGGAGCGTGAAAGGCAATATCTTCGGTTTCGTTGCTAACTTTTTGCAGGTTCCCTCATACGTCATGGCGAGTATAAGACGCATAAAAGCTAGCCCACAACATTGTCTTCCTGATCCTAAGGGAGTCAAAGAAGTGGCATTACGTGGTGTAGATGAGCAATTGGACCTCGTCAAATCTCAGTTGCTTGGTTGGTTTTATACTCGTTGCGGTGTCAAAGATAAAATTTGTAGCTTGGCCATTGATGGTAGTTGTGAAGTCAATCTTGCAAGTGCTATCATGGTTGAGAAATTAAATCTTCCAACCATTGATCATCTTCAACCGTACAAGTTGACGAGCACTCATGGGGATGTTTGGGTTACTAAGCACACACTTGTAGCTATTCAAATCGGCAAATATGTGGATGAGGTGTTGTGTGATGTAGTCCCAATTCAAGTGACACATGTGTTGTTGGGCAAAGTATGGATGTCGAGGCGAGAAGTTAAAATTGATGGACATACTAATAAGTATTCCTTCTTATTTAATAGTCGTCGTCCTGCACTTGTATCACTTATTTATGACCAACTTTGTATTGATCTAGCATGCATGAAAAGTGAGCTTGAACGTTATAGAATGGAGAAAAAGCTAGATGAGGGAATTGTGCCTGCAGAGGTAAAACCCGAGGAAGTTGAAAGTAATGAGATAAAAGGGTCAGCTGTTGAACTAGAAAAAGAGATGGAAAAATCTAATGAGATGGGTGGTAAAAAGGAAGAAAAAAGAGAAAGTAGGCTGATCTTGAGCAACCCGGTGAAGGCCTATTATTTTCTTAACAAACTTACCTTTGCTTTGTTTAGTGTTTCTTCTTTTATACAGATCAAGCAAAGGCAAGTTGAGCTGATCTTGGTGTGTTCCATTCCAAAATCAATTGTAGACGTTGCAAGAGTTAAACCCCCTTGGTATCCATTCATAGAACAATGTCAACTCAAATCAGTCCACACCAAAGGGGAGTTGATTCGAGCTCATCTTGAAGGGAACGCTCCATATTTTAGGGATGGTTGTGTACCAAGGGTTCGTTTAAAGAACAAGTACCTCAATGACCATTATGATTTTCGTCTTGCTCTTAGTCCACATGCAGCTCCAACATCACCAAATCCGCCTTGGTGCCTTGCAAGTGTGTTCGAGCCGGAGTTCGATTTCACGGGATACACTTCATACCACTTTGAGGACCCTTACCTCATGACCACAAACAATAAAGTTGAGCATACATTGAAGATGGTTTGTGAGATTCAAGGTTCGACGAGGGTTATTTTCCAACTTAGCACATGGGCTTTGCATTGGATGCCATCTGTAGCCATCATAACAAGATTGAGTCGAAGGCATGTAACTCGTCTTGTCACCATTCGTGCTTCAATTTTTGGGCAAATTTCTTTTAAGAGGAGGGGAATGATGAGAATATAAAGACCAAGGCCCATTCAAGCACATGGGGAATTGGAAGATTCAAGTGAAGACCAGTTGATTGCACGAATACTTGAGTTTAGTAGGATTATTTGATTTTCCTCGTCGATTTTGGTTATTTCTCGCTTTAGAAAATCTAGGTAATTAAGCTAGTTTAATTGCGGCCCATTTGTTAGTAAGTGAGGCCCAAAATCTTCCTTAAGTATGTAGGGTAGTTTGGTCAATTTTTGGATTAGGGTTAATGCTTGTAAGGGCTATAAATAGCCCCACTTCTTCTTTTTTTGGGAGCAGTTTTTGACTATTAAATACAATTAGTGAGTTTTCACTTTCTCTTTGGCAAGAGAGTTGCCTTTGAATACTTGAGAATCTTCTCAAGTTATTCACCCGAACTTATCAATCGAGTATCTCCTTGATTGTGGCGTTCTACTACCTCCAATTTGGTTCGTTAATTCGAGTAGTTACGAGTTGAGATAATATCAAAATTGTTCGTGACTTCTAGGGATTAGTTGGGTCAAATTTCCGCTGCCTAAGCCATGGTGTTTTGGTTGTCTAGATCGGGGTTTCATATCACGAGATCTCTCAAATAGATCAAATTTTACGAATTTTCTCATGGTTCACCAAATTTCTCGACCAAATGTGAGAGCCTGTAATTTTTTTAAAGTACTAGGTTTTATTTTTTTCTTTTAATTGCACGTTTTTTCACACTTTATTTATTTGAAAAATTGGGAAAATAATTTTTATGAGTAAATATAGTTTTTAGATGATTTTTCTAGTATCGAATAGTTTTTGAGAAATTAAGAGCGTATACCGGACGTGGGACCCACTAGTGCGAAAAGTTCAGAAAAATTCGGCCAACTAGGTTAAGTGTTGGATACTGGAATTAATTTATCGGGTGTTAAGAGATAAGTAGAGGATGCTAAGTGGATTGGTATGAGGGAGACAAAAGTTAGGCAAGCATTAAATGAGGTGACAAGTGTCACCATTTGATTGGAGTGACTTGTAAGACTACTATTCCTTTTCTTACCATTGACCAAATAAATCACAAAATTAACCCAAAATTCACCATTTTTATCTCCTCTTTGGCCGACTCTCTCTCTCAAAAAGAAAGAAAGAAACTCTTTAAGTTTTGCTTCCATTTAGCTCAAATCCATCTAACCAACCATTGAAACTTGCAATTTCTCCATAAAACCTCTTCAATTAGTGTTAGTGAGTTGATTTGTGGAGTTATTTGGAAAGCTAAGAGGACCTATTGCTCCCTCTCTCTTGTTTCTAAGGTGAGTTGTGAAGAACCACCCTCCTCCCTTAATTGATGCTTAAATCATGATTAGTGGTAGTATGAGATGCAAGTTTATGGATTATTTCTTGATTTGTGGTTGAAGTGATGAAGTTTAATTATTTTTGGGGATTTTTCTGTTTTAATATGAACATGATTGTGTGGCTATCCATGATGATTGGAAATGGTATATAATGACTCTAGGAAGTGGAAAAAGTGGTTAATTGCAAACGATTACAGAATTGGAAGAAATTTTGGAAAGTTAGGGTTTGGTTAGGGAACATTCTGCCCGAATTTATAGCTCCTAGTTAGAGGCTGAATTGGCCTTGGATTAAAACATGCAAGTTGTAGGGAATGACATTTTAGAGGTGTCTACAAAATTTCAGATCAATCGGAGTAGCGTAGAATGAGAAAAGTCAAAATTACCCTTGCTGTTCTGGTTTTACCCGAATGTAAGAATTGCGCCTGTAATTGGTTGTTTTGGCTGGAATTGCTTCGGAATTGGTTGTTGAGGTCTTCTAATGAAATGTGGCCCTGTTTCTTAGCTTTCATCTGGTTTTGGAATTTTTGGATTTGGACTTGGATAGCCTGAGATGTTTGCACTTGAACGCGTTCTGTGAATCTGTTTTTCCGATTCTGGTGTAGTTTCTTGCATTTTTGACCTGGTTACACTCGAAACTGGGTTAAGTGACCTTCTGCAATATTGTAGCCCTATCTTTTAGCTTCGAAATGGTGGGTCTTGGACCTTCATCCGATAATCGTAGTGCCTTTGGTGCCATTACCGCAAAATGATGTCAAAAACAGCTTTTTTTCAGGGTTAAAGCTAAATCTTTTCCGGATTTTTCTGGTGTCCTCTAATGCTTATGTATACTTATGGAACTCTCTTTCGGTAGTATTTGGCCTTGGTTTATGACTTGTAATTGAGTCTTATTGTGCTTCTTTTAGGGTTTGACTTTCATTTCCGGTCATTTTCCTAGCTAACCTCCGTACTTGAATGACTTTAAGCCTAGTGAACGGCTTTTGGAAATGAGATTATTCTGTATGAGATGTTGGGACTGATTTGAGGAAATAATGAAGCCATTAATGACTGGAAAATAGGTAAACACAAGGGATTTGCTGCCGAAATTTTACTTGAAGGCTAGTTGGATTCCGACTTGTCTTTGGTCCAAGTGTTTTTTTTTGCCGCAAAATTTTATAACCCTTTTTAGTTTAGTTTTACGTTTGGTTTATGAAACCCTAGATATTTCCGTCCATCAGTCCAAATGCCCCGTTTCGCTTTAAAGTCATTTTTATGCGTTTTACTCATTCTTTATTGGGTTTCTTCGATTTCACCTAATTGGTTGTGCTATATTCTTTCTCGTTGAATCTTAGGTTTTCTCGGTGATTAAGGATACTATCCAGAAGGATATTTTGCACCTTATTTTGCATAGTTAGGTGAGTGTTCCTTATTTGTTAAATGCTTCTTGACTTCATAACTTGTATTATTGATTGCTAACGTGTTAAGTGCTTTTAATGATTTCCAAAACGAGTTTTCTAGGTGAGGTTGTACTTTATCGCACTCGACCTAAATAACTGTGCAATTTTCAAGGATTTAATAATTGAAATGCTAGTTGCGCATGAATGTAAGCCTTTTGGCTGAACTGGCCACTGCCCCTTGTTACCGATCGACTCGAGCCAGAAGCGGACTCGGTCGGGCAATATGGTGACCTGGGTGAATGTTTTGGTATACTTGAGTATTACCTTTGTAGGTTGGTGGAGGTTGGTGTAGGTTGGTGGAGGTTGGTGGAGCCTGGACAATGTCCAGGAGAGGGTGAATGAAATGAACGAATGAACGAACGAACGAGGGTTTATTCCCGAAATGAAATTTTCAAATGATTGGAGGAATAAGGGGAAATGTCAGGAGAACGAATGAATGATAGAATGAATTGCTCCCTGTGAGCCGTATCCTTTTCATGAATGTTTTATCGCTTTCCATTGTAAATGTTTCGTGAAGTAGTGATATGCCATGTTAGTGTATTGGATTGATTGTTTTATTATGTGTTCGGAACCTCACTGAGCTTTTAGCTCATCCCTTTAGTTTTGTTTTCCTTAACAGGGGAAGGCACGCAAGGACGAGAGATCTGTATAGACTAGCTGGTCTAGCTTTTGAGTTTTGTAATGGTTCTCGCCCTAGTGCTTGGCACGGGCTGGTTGTATGGTGGATTGGGAACCTTTGTATATTCGACGGTTGTATTTCTTTTGAGATGGTAATGTATATAAGTTTCGTTTACATTTTTGGATCATTGCCATATTTTTCGTACGGGCTGGATCTGGTTTTGCTCGATGATGGAAGTGATCGACTGAGTCCCGGCGAGAGCTGGGCAGGCAGTCCGCTAACCCCTTTGGTTCGCCTTAGGGGAAGGTGGGGCTGTCACACCAAACCCATGCCGGCTCGAATCACAAGGTTAGCTTATGAGGTTGGGCATCCCCCGAATATAAATATGAGTTGATGAGACAACGCTCTAATCGATGATTTCAAATACGATTCACAATAGCAACACTTCACACAAGTCGAATATCGATTCATATAGCAAAATTTGATTATAATTTTATTTGAAAGAGAACGGGTGTGATAAAGTACACACTCATCTCGACTATTCCAAATCACATAATTGGCAAGAAGCAATTCACGTACTTAACAACAAATCATGCACTTGACACTCACCAAGTCAAAAGTGAGTAAGTGAGCAAATAAGCTTTTAGACTTCCGCTTTGAGATTCTCTTCAAGATCCTCTTGAGTGCCTGAAGAAATAATGATTAACTATCACTCACAACCATGCATCAACCAAGAAAGGATGTACACTTGTTTAGACTAAGTCAATGTCTTAAAAGAGAACTTAAATCTCTCGAAAATCGAGATCCAAAAGTGAGGATTTAAAGTCCCAAGAGAGACTAGCCTCTTCCATGAAATCGAGTTTAAAACGGTCTATCGATATCGAGAGAGAGTGACAAGTTCTCAAAAACACATTTCTTAAGAAATCAGAAAATTTCCGCTTTGCTTGACGATCTTTGGAAAATCAGATCTTGAGTTTGGCATGTCCAAAAATGGAAAACTTTATACCGTCGGAAACTAGGTTCGAAGTACTAAAAGTTCCTAGAAGGCTCTTTTACATGGTTCCAAACAGAAAAAATTCATTTTTCAGCTCAAAGTTGCTGATTTAAACAAGCAAGACAGAACCAGTCTTGGTTTTCGGCGATATTTGGAAATTTGGCAAAATTCACAGAAAGTGAATCAGCCTTTGAAATTCATAACACAATAAGAGTTCTATACAAGGTTTCAAACACAATAAGCAGAACTAAATTCGGAGTTTTGAACATCAAGATATAGCAGTTCAAAGTCAGCTGAATCTTGCATACTGATCAGTGAATTTCCAGATTTGAAGAGCAATCTTTGAGGCATCATTTGGATATCGGAATGGTATTGAAATTATACCAAATTTGGTACACTTAAACTTCCATATGTGGACTACCTATCTATCAAATTTTAGGCAAAAACTCACGTGGGAAAGTGGTTAACAAAACGACCAAAGTTTGTGAAATTTTCAAAGCAAATCTGCCAACCCACTCTTTCTTTCTTTCCAAAGGTTTTGTTCAATGAAATCAACCCCAATTCACTCCATTTTTGAAACCAAGATTCCAAAAACATTTAATAAGAAATTGGAAAGCAATTGACATGAAATTTTTTGAGGTATAACCTCCCAAAACAGATTTGACTATTCGGCCAACAAGGAAGGAAAAATTTTCAGTTTCCAGCTTTGTCGCGTTTTCAAAATCAAGCCATATCTAACTCTATTCAACTCCAAATTGAGAATGGTTGGTAGCGTTAGAAACTAGGTTCCAAAGGCTACAATTTATCAGAGACATTATTTTGAAAATATTTTTCACAAATGGGATAAAATCAAGCCACAAGGTGCAGCTTCCAGTTTCATTCGTATGAACAGCCAAACAGAACAGCCAACTTTGCCGACTCACTGCGGTTCACTCAAAATGAACCAGCAGGGGATTTTTATACCATTGGAAAGTTATGAATATCTAGTTTTGAATACCACAAAAGGCACTAAATCTTGACTTTTGTACAGAGAGTTACATTCAAACAAAGAACACTGTCCGAGAACCCCTGCTATACGTTTTTCCAGATTTGAACCTTGCCAAAACTCAAGTTTTGTGCAACCAAATGAAACGATTTTTGAAAGGCACTTTGTACACACAATATACAACATATATACATCAATTTCACTGCCAACCAAGCATCAAATTTTGAAATAAAGCTGAACAATATGGACAGAATTTTCGGCCAGCTCAACCTCTACCATTTTCCAACTTTCTCTCCATTTTCTAACCATAATCCTCTCATTCATCACACAAACAACATTAACCAAGCAACATATCCTCAAGGCAGCTACCTACAAACCTCCTCAAGATCGCTAGCCTAGAGGTTAAAGCAAAGTAAACGGTTTTCTCAAGTCTTCTAACCTATTTTCTTGCTTAGGGTTGTAAACCCATGAAAACTAACCTTCATTCTTGAAGAAATTGGAAAGATCAAAGGAGATGAAGGTTACCTCTTTAAACCCTAGATGAAATCAGATTTTTTCCACCAAAAAACTCCACAAGATGTTGTCTTTCTTCAAGTTAGAGTTGATTTCCAAGAGGTATGGAAGTTGGATGAAGATTTGGAGCAAGAAGAATGAAGTTTTCTCTTGTCCCTTTTCTTCCTTTGTTTCTAGCTGAAAATGGAGAGGAGAAAGAGAGTGTTTGAGTGTGAATCTTTTGTTGGAAGAATGGAGATAAAGTAGCCACTAAGTTTTGCAAGAAAGTCAACTCGTAATAGTGTCTCAAATAGGGTTTCATACTACCACTTTCTCTCTTGTTTGGAACACTTATGCACTAATCCTCCAAGGTACTTCATCTAACATTGTTACTACTCATACTTACCAGTCTAGTATAAATTCCTCAAATCTCCAATTAGTTTGTATCGGCGCGACTTTCGGGAAACTATCGACGCGCGCGCGGTAAAAGCTTAATTGGAAATCACTCACCTATAATCCCTCCATTAACTTTTCTTAGCCTACTATTGATCATTCTTAATTCTCCATGATTATTGCACTCTCGGATCGAATATCACGTCGAAAAACGTGTATTCGCTATTTCTTACTAGACAAGCCGTAGAAAAATTAAATTTGCTAACGGGACGTTTTAAAAATATAAGTGAGACATTGTTCCATGTAAATAGATTTTAAATGGTTGAAATAAATTATTCGGAGAAAATGAGTAAATATATAATTAAATAAACCAGTAATATAGAATTATGAGTGAGTAAAATTCGGGTTCTCACATGGAGTCATCTAAAAGGGTCTTTATTTGTTTTCATTTAAAAACTAGTTTTTGGGTTACTTGGTACGCCTAAAATCAACACCAGTGGTGACTTCTATTTTTCTTAGAAAATCCTTTTTAGACTAAATTTTGGGCCCAAACCATTGCACTTTATACGTCCCATTTTAGGCCCCTTTTCTTTATTTTTTAAAATTAAAAACTCATTTTTTCTAACTCCTTTTCATTTTTATTTTTCAAAAATGGGGTGTGACAAGGGATAAAGAGAAATTTGGAGCATAATTGACACTAAAATGTTTAACTAAATTCAAAGGAAAAAAAGGAAAAAATTTGCAATCTAAAGAAATCTAGAGTAAAATCTATGAGATGATTTGTTTTTAATCATGTTATGTCTATTCAATTGGAGGCCATCATATCCAATACAAAAGATATCATTATTATTATACTATTAAATTAAGTAATAAGCAAATAATGCACACAAACAATAATAGTATATTTGTCTAGAATAGAAAGAAATTTGGAGTGGAATTGGCACTAAAATATTTCACTCAATTTAAACGATAAAATGAAAAATCTAAAATATAGAGAAATATGAATACAGGGTTTGAAATATTTGATTTGAAATCATAAGGGGCTTTTCTCTAGGTTAGCTTAATCACAGGGTTTTTTTTTGGTATTTTACCCTTTTTTTTATCATGTCATGTCTATTCAATTAGAGGTTACCATATCCAATACAAAAGATACCATTATTATTATACTATTAAAATTAAGTAATAAACAAATAATCCACACAAACAATAATAGTAGATTTGTTTAGAAAATATTAAATAAGTATCTAATAAAGTGATCCTTTGTTTTTTATTTTAATATAAATAGAAAATATGTGGAATAAAATTTACAAATTTGGAACAAAATTCATGCTCGGATTTTATTGTGACATTATGGTTGTTCAAACACTAAATTAAATTTGAATAAAGAAAGAAAGGAGAAAAGCAAGATGGCTTTGATAGCATAATTTTTATAACCGAAAAGTTTGAAAATATTGATACGGCCTTTGTGGAGGAGAAATGATGGAAACAAAAATTAAACTGATATAAATAAATTTGGTAGATGCAAGGAAATATATCAGGAGAAAGCATGAACAATAGATCATCAATTAAAGATCAATCGAGTATAACACATCTTGGAAATTGAACCTCACTTACTGAATACAAAGTACACTACTACTATTATAAGATCAAGAAGAGGAGTATAACATAATGTCAAAATTGCTTTGTGGAAGCAAATCACGATTGTGTCAAAATTGCCCCCGAGATTGGAAGCAAATCACAATTCAACCGGAAGAATACTAGGAGGGACGACGCGACACTGTTCCTCAGCTTTCCGCTCTTTTAATCGGTAGGATTAGTCATTGCAATTTCTTTTGCAAATGGTTTCCATATGCTAAACAAATTACTGAAGAGGCTTATCTCCATAGACTACATGTTTATGGATCCATCCCTTTCGAACTTTACTAATAATTAGCATACTTTTTCTGCATAAATTACTATTTTTATTACTTCAAAATTGGGTAGGGTATTTTACATTTTCATCACGTGAAGAGCGTTTATGCCTCCCAATAGCATGAAAAAAGAGCAGATTAGCATACATATAGAGAACATCTATACTGGTTTATTGGTTGGAATGAAAAAAAATAAATATCCAAATAAAATACACCCACATATCAGAAGAGCAATGCTCTCATATTTTGACATGTGGCATAGCTCTCCTTTGAGAAAACTATGGGTTTTCTTCCATTTTTTATTTTTCCACTTCAGCTTTGATGGGTCAAGACAAAATATCTCCTATATGAGTTAAGACAGAAGACATCCACCACAGGTCATTTTGCTTAACCATATGACCATAAGATCAGGTTTTACAAATTAATGAAAAGCTTTTAACCTTTGGATATTGATTATTTTCTTCTTATTGCATAAAAAGACATAGGAGTTTATTGTAACATTCTCATTTTCTGACACGTGGCATAACTTTGTTTTGTTTTTCTCTTATTTTTATTTCCCTCCTTCTACGATAATGGGTCTAGACAAAAGATCTGCTATATGGGCTAAGACAGAAGATTTCCACTGCAGGTCATTATACTTGACCGTATGGATTTCTATTGTTTTTATATGTTGTCTAATTTATGATCATAAGATCAAGTTTTTCAAAAATAATGAAAAACTTTTATCCCTTGGATATTGATTAATTATGTTGGATTAATAGCTAACCAACTCTTATATTTAAATGGCTTCATTATGTAATCGATTAAAATCTCTTTTCCTATTCCTTTAAATCGTTTCTTAGAGTTACACAGGAAAATCAACTTTGTTGCTTCCTAGTTTTACTCAATTGTACACTTGCTTCATTCCCTTCCTTCATTAACCTCAAGATTTTAGTGACGGATTTGATAGATCCTATATTTGTTGCCTCCTTAATTTAGAAGAGTTAATTTCATAGATGGAATTTCTCTTCATAGTAAATTTTAATTGTTTTGATACTCAAATTTTCTCTTGTATTTCTATTTATTATGTACAAAAAAGATTTGGTGCTATGTATTCAACTAAACTACTAGAGAGCTCAAGCTGTTCAAGACAGCTGAAGTACCTCTAGTAAAGCATATATTTGGATGAAAAAACTAACGTGATACAATAAAAATTGAAACTAGTATTCATGTGCATGGCTCTAATATGTGAACAAAAATTGAAATAAAGATCAACCAAAATATATATGAACGAAGGACCAAACGCAAAAACCCCATTCACTATACCTAGTGATCATCCAACCAAAATTGGAATAACAAAAACACAATAAAAAGATAAACAAACAAGCAAACCTTAGACAATGCATTTTTTTTATTTTTTATTTTTTGTAGACACCATACAGGGGAAAGGGATGATAGATCCAAATTTTATTAATTAAAATATAAAGAAATCCAAGAAAAGGGCTTAAACCTAACCTCTAAGAAATGAAAAGAAAATGAGAAAAAATGAGGAATAGTATACCCTTATAATGAATTTCCTAATTGAAGCTAGACCAACACTTCATGTCCAATTACCATTTGTACTTACCAAGTTAAACTAGTTTGAGACTCAAAAAAAACTAAAAGGATTGTAAAGAGAAATAACCACACTATGCATATCAATATGATATGTTTTTCCTATATTATAGATGAGTAATCAAAATCATGTTCACTTTAGATTGATCAAAACTATATACTAGAGGGGTGTATAGTTTCTGTTGGAGGATAGTACAAGAACAATTTCTGATCTTCAAACTAACCACCTTGGAATTGACAGCTACTAAAAAGTTCGGTAGGGCTAAGGCACGTAGAACGCTCTCTTTAAGACGATATGCACCTCTACGGTACTTGTCAAACTGATGTAGAAGGTCTAGCCCGTCGCCTCCAGGATACAACAGCTCAACTCTATAGTTGTTGCTTCCCTTTGATCTGCACAACCAAGAGAAGCAGAGACTTCCTAATATCTTTCTTTGCCCAACGAAAACAGAATGAGGGAGAAAGAAATGAGTGTGAGGAGAATAGTATTTTAGAATGATTTTTTGTTGAGAGAAGTGTGTGTAAAATTCTCCAAAGAACTTCACTATTTATAGGCTACAAAACCTTAAGAAAAAGGGTAGAAAGTCCAATGTATAGCGGTTTTTTCATATTAAATTGTAGTTAATTGGCAGAATTTGTAACCTAAAAATTAATTCACATTTGAATAGGTTACAAAGACTTAATTTGACCAAATAATTCTTTTGTAACTCTTATTCAAATAATTATACAATAACTCCATTCAAAATGCAATATAACTCCCACAATTATAATTCCCATAACTCCCAAATAAATTCTATTGTAACTCCTAAAGATTTGGCCAAAAATTAATTAAGATTTTATTAAAATACACCAACATTCCCCCACTTATTTTAATAAAATCTGAAAGAGATAAAAGGAAATTTGGACAAAGTGAGAATATCATGCATAATAAAAGTGGCACTGCCTTGAAACCTTCATTTAGTGTTTCCATAATCCTCGTATTAGAGTCAAAGTGGACTGAAGCCATGAAACTAAGACTTCTTTAAGATATGTAAGATTATGTCACACACATGATATTCAAGATATTAATTAATAAGCTTCTTAAGCCAGCACATTACGGCCTTGTGCTTTATCCCAGATTCATGAGTGCTTTAGAAAATTAGCCAAATTCTCATTGGAAGCGGCCTTTACTTCCACACTCATATAGGTGAGTCTATCAAGAATGCCCCTATGACTAAGGCATCCCACCCACAAAAGGCTATAGAACTCATTAAAAGATTTATATCAAATCTTAACCTTTTCTTTGTCATAGAATCACGAGCATGCTTTACACCATGGGAAGGGATTTAATATGTGACGCCCCCACTTCTCCCTAAAGCGAACCAAAGGGTATCCGCGGGACGCCTGCCCAACTCTCGCCAGGACTCAAGCAATTTCCGTCCAAGCTTAATACAATACTAGATGTTACGATTAAATATCATAAATACAATCAGTGCGTAAGCATTCAAGCTTATCAATATTCAACATCTGCCCAATCATTACATCGGGACCTCGAAATACATCAATATTCAAAATATACATCAATTACAAGTCTAGCCCCAAAGTGCAATGGAAACCCTAAAACAAGAGTACGCCAAGAGGGGTTTCTCCAACATTTCTCCAAGTCCAATCCTGTTAAGGAAAACAAATCTCACTACAAGAAAATTGTTCATCAGTGACAACACAAAGTCATCACAGAACATACAAATATCGTCACAAATACCTTTTATTGACGACTTTTTGATCGTCACAAAGTCGTCACTAAATCCCCGTCAGTAAAAGTAAACAGTGACGACCTAAAATGTCATCACTAAATAGTTGTCATTAGTGACGACTTTAAGTAGAGCATTTTTGACAAAAGATCAAGTCGTCAATAAAACACTTCCAAATTGTTGTCACTAATGACAACTATTTAGTGACGACCTGAAATGTCGTCACTAAATAGTTGTCATTAGTGACAACAATCCGGAAGTGTTTTATTGACGAATTGACCTTTTGTGAAAAATGCTCTACTTAAGGTCGTCACTAAAAAGTACCGAAAGCCATTGTATATAACTATTTTACTGACAACAATTGTCGTCACAAATGTAGCTTAGATTTAGTGACAGTCTCTGTTGTGACAAGGAGTTTTTATTTTCTATTTTGTGACAACTTTTTTTTGTCATTAGATAATTTCTCATTAGTGACAGCCTCCGAAGGTTGTCACTGATCTTTGTTTTGAAGAGTTGAAATTAACCATTATGAATATAGCATTGTCATAGCAATTTCAACAAATTATAGTAGAACATTCAATTTGACAAAAGGCAAAATTCATGTAGAATGAAGCTACAAATTCATATATATGGCCATAAACATTTGTGAATTCATCAAAATAGAAGTTAACCAGAAATGTTGTGTCCCAAAACCCACATAATCAATTCAAGCACTAATGGCCAATATGCATCCTTCCCAAAAAATAGAGTACTAGCTTTCTAAACTAAAGCAAAGATTGCACCACCAATGTCAGACTTCAACCATCTCTATCATCATATCCAACAATCTTCTCGTGATCAATATCAAACTGGACTGCATTGAGAATAAAATATTATATGCATTAGAATAGACTTTAGTAAAAAAATATGCTATTACAACCTTACACAAGTTATCTAAGTACAAGAAACAGTTAAAAAGTTGTGTATTATCTAAGTACAAGAAGTTAACAAGAAGTTTAGATTATAAGGACTAGAAACTGACAATGAATTGAGTTTCATACCATCTACATGCCATTTTAAATGATTCACAAGCATTATATTGTGATATTGGATATCTTCTTTATTAAAAAACTTGTTCAAATCACATTATGAGAACATCTAACTTTTTGATTATCAAAGTAATTGACTTCGAGGCCTGGAACAGCAAGTACTTTTGTCAGTGGACAAGGTTAGATCATATTGGGTGAGTTTGCATTGCTCCATAGTTGAAGTGATTTTACTTGAGTTCTGTCCACAAACTCTTTGGTTGTCACAATGAAGTAATCTCAATTAGCCAATACGACATAAATATCCACTTGTGAAAATACATAAGGAGTTCCTCAAAAAATAGGTAATTTTGGAAATTTACTGATTGT
This sequence comes from Coffea arabica, assembly GCF_036785885.1. NCBI lineage: Eukaryota > Viridiplantae > Streptophyta > Magnoliopsida > Gentianales > Rubiaceae > Coffea > Coffea arabica. The sequence continues at coordinate 25,997,695 of NC_092321.1, forward strand.
TGCTAAGTGTGGTTCCTAGCACAGATCCACAGATGTACTCTTAGTGCTAGCTATGGTCCATCCCAAATTCGATAATCAGAAGCAACTCCAATCTATTACTTACTCACACAACCATCTAACAATCACAGGACTTCTGATAGTCATCAAATAACTGATGTTCTACTTCATGTACTGGTCATATCACTTATACCAATATCACCAAATCCTTTAAGCAAACAAGAAAACAAAAACAGATAACCAGCATGATAGTTGTTTTGAAGACAAATTTATAGTAACAAGGTCGGAATTTGTTTACCTGCTTGGATGAAACATCGTATTCATCTTCCCAACCAGTACAGGCCTTCTCTGATGAAGAAATCTTCCGAGACTTATCCTTTAACTCTCTCTACGTGGCATCTCCTTGGAAGATGAAAGAACCAATGAGGGAGCAAGAAGAGAGAAGAGATTTGCAGCAGATAATGAGAAATGTATATTGATCTGGAAGGTTGCCAAAGAGAAAATCATTATTGTCAAATGACCAGGATAAATGTTTCTTGGTATACCACTAGGAACATGATAAAAAAGATACAAAGATAAATGTTCACAAGTAAATCTTGGAAGCCCTTGGTAAGTGTCTTGGCAAGTCACATAATCATACCTGACCTAAAAAATATCATTTCATTTTACTGGTCACAAACCCATAGCAAGTTGAGAGGCCAAAATGCCACACCTCAATATCGTAGCTCAGTGAATCACACTTGCTTACGATATATATACTGCCCAATATGTAATAGAAAGAGACCTCCCCAACAAGTGAAAAAAAGTAATCAGACATCAAGAAAATTGATTGCGAGTAAGTATTTGGGGTCTGGAGATTACAAAAAGGAGCTTACACAGTCATTCAAACGTTACTTACACTCATGATAGCAACAGACTGGCTGTATATTTCATGGCTAGAAACAGTAGCTAGTTTCAAGTACGAATTGGTACAAATGACCGTGATATCATGGACCAAAAGGTTTAAATTAAAAAAATCTTAAAGGTAGTTATGAGAATTAGAACAAGTCGTGTACGTGCAACTAAAGACAAAGGACTTGATAAATAGACAAATAAAAAGAGATGGCCAAAAAGGTTCTTTCTGGAAAGATTACTGTAACTTTTTACAATTAGCTGCAATTTCAAATTGGAATGGTGAACTCCCTGCTACATCTGCCTACTCTGCCTATAAGCTGACTTTGACATGAATACTGAGCAAGTGAAAGAGAAACTGGACTTGGTTATGAAAATAACAGGACCTAACGATAAAGAGATCATAGCGATGGCAATTACTGCTAAAGCCAACCTAAATCCCAACTTTACAAAATAAAGAAAACCAAAGAATTCAATTCGCCAAGGATTCGAGCAAGGATATTGAGACTGAAGTACATATCCTTTCAGAATGCCCAAAAGCCTAATGGTCGGACAAATTTGTTAGCTCAGGAAGCTGCAAATGAACAAGATATGCTCAATTTACAAGAATGGGTAAGTGTGAATATGAAGGAAAAGCTAGAGATTAGGTCGGTGCTATCTGTTTCCTTTCTACAAAATTCTGGTAGCAATTAACTGGGAATGCTTTTGAATACTCATTTGCTTGGATAGTTGGACCATCAAACGTCAAAGCAGTAATCCATTCATTATATTTCTCCTAACCATTACTAGCAGGGGAAACTAGACTGCTAAAGCGTACACACAAATATGATGAACTAGTAAAATTCGTATCAACAAACTAGATTGCTCAACTAATACCGGTAACTAGTGTTCAAATTCATATGTCTAAATAATTCTGGCAAAAGGAATTACCCTTGCTCGCACTGATGAGGAAGAACCCATCTGGAGTAATTGGGCTGTAAAACAAATCCACAACTGGACGAGAATGACCATGGCAAACAAGGGGAACATCACCCTTTTCTTATCCATTACTTAACCGATCCAGCGAAAAAGAAAAAAAAATGAAAGAAAATTATAACTTTTGGGAGCAGCAATCATAAAAGTACATTTGGAAGTAGCAGACACATGGGATGAGAAAAAGTAAACTGCAAGTTTTCATTTAAAACAACCGTTTATATCCAACTCCACAAAAGGATGAAAAGCAACAATCTTTCTTACTTTTACCAAAAAACCAAATCAAGACTGAAGCGTTCACCTCTTAAAAATAACTCAGATTTCAGATTTTATGAAAAGCCAAAATGGATCAGCTCGTTCATTATTCTTAGCTATAAGAAATAGCACTTCCAAAGAGACCTGACGAATTTGACCAAATTTTGCTAGAACCCAAATCAAGATTCACAGCATTCTAGCCAAAAATCACTAACAAAGAATCAATTCATGAAAATCCAACAAATCTATAAGAACAGAACAGAAGGGATTCAAAACTTGTTGATGCTTAAATCAGAGACTAACAAGATTGAACCTAAAAACTAAATCTGACGAAACAGAGAAGGTGCAACTAGCCGTACCCACAAAAAATATATACCATGCATTGCAAAATCAGACACATAATATTGAAATTACCTCAAACTATACCTTCAATCCCTAACTTCTCATTTTTCCCAAGCTTCAAGCTCTAAACTCCAGCTTTCACCCAAATTTTCAAGCCCTAATTTTTTATTTCTTGCCACCAAGCCAGTGTAACAGCTGAATTAGGTATGTTGGTGGTGCGAACTTGATAAAGTTGCCTAAATTGATGACAATGGCAAACTTCAGTTCATGATGGATTTGGTAGTGCGAGCTTGAAAGAGAGGAGTTCATCTTCGGGGAAGTGAGAAGGACAAAGAGAAAGGGAAAAAGTGTCTGAAATTTTGGCTAAGTGTTTTGGACATAGAGTGCATACTAGTGAAGCAAACGATGTCGTTTCCTCAAAATTCCTTTGTCCGCCATGCCTCTTGAATTTTTTAGTTTGCCGCTCTTTGTTTTGTACGTATAAATAACACACATTCTTCCTATATAGATGCAAGAAAATCACACTTTGTTTGTCCTTACTCCTACCTCTCTCTTTTTTCTTTTTCTCATCTTTATGTAATTAAGTTTTTTTATTATTTTGAATTTTATTTTTTTTACTCTCAAGTTGTATTAAAATAATAGAATATGACAATTTAGTGTGTTTGGGCAAAATTTTTTTAACATTTTTAACTAATATAGGACTTTTCTAATTTATTATACAATAAAATAATTTACAAACTAAAAATGTTGTTAGAAATATGTTTATGATTTGAAAAAAAATAAACATTCTTTTATCAAAATCTTTTTGGTACTCATTTTATGGTGTTATCAATTATGTATGACTTGCAGTCTAACAAACCAGAGAACCAAATTAGTTGATCGAACAATCAAAATAGTTTATATTCAGTTTTATTGTTAAATTCTACCATTGACTACCTCTATTTTTAGATTATCATAATTATTTATTTTCCACCATGTTGCCATCAAGATAAATAGGAAATGTATGATTTTTTTTTATATTTATAACAAATTATTGTTAAATTGTTACATTACTGCAAGTGATAAATGTACTTTTGTTCTTTTTCAAACATTTATTTTAATGTTTAATTTTGTTTAAAACTATTGTACTAGTATAGATTTGCAAGACAAAACTTAAGTTCTCAATAGTTAAAAAATTCATTACAGAGAAAACACAAAGTAGTAGTTGCAAAATGTGTATAAATTACAGATATTTTAATGTGTATAAATTACAGTTTATTTTAATGTTTAATTTTGTTTGAAACTATTTTACTAGTATAGATTTGCAAGACATAGATTTATGGGTAATTTCTTTTTTTTTTCCTTTCACATATTTAATTTATGTTAAATACAAAACCTACCAGTTTCCCTTTCATAAAAATATTAGTGCAACACTTTTTGAATTTTACTTACAAACATTTATGTATTTAACATAAATTAAATGATTCAGAGTGAAATGCCCATAAAGAGCAGAATATTTGTTCATGTAATGGAGGAAACCCACAAAGAGTTGGTACTTTATGGGCCATTTCTTTTTTTAAAAAAATTTAATTTATGTTGAAAAGATAACCTGCCAGTTTTCGTTTTGTAAGAAATCAGTGTAACACTTTTTGAATTTTACTTACAAACATTTATAAATTTATCATAAATTATATGTTTGAGAGTAAAATGCCCATAAAAAGTTGGTACTTTGAATAGATAATGCTCATTTGCCCATAAACTACACTCCCTGAAGGCTATTTTGTTAATTACTTTGTAGTACTTTGTTATTCCTTTGCTAATACTACTTGGCATGTAGTACAAAGGATAAATCTGGCATAAATTTCTTATTCCATTGATAAAAAGACCTGCCTGCCTTATAACTATTGTAATGAAAGATATATCTTTAGAGTTTATAACAAATTATTACTTAAGTTTGAGAAAATTATAAAATATTTATGCATAGTTTATCAAGATACCATTCGCAATTTCCTAATAAAAAAATAGGGGCTAAATTGTAAAAGCTAGGGTGCCATAATAGAAATAATAAAATTGGTGTATTACATATGGGGGTTAAATAGCAAAAGTTAGAGTGCCATAGTAGAATTAATGAAATTGGTGAATTACATATGGGGCTAAATTACAAAAATTAGGGAGTAATAATAGAATTAAAGAAATCGGTGTACTACATATGGGGCTAAATTGTAAAAGTTAAGGTATCATAATGGAATTAATGGAATTTTTTACAACATTTGGGGCTAAATCGCAAAAGTTAGGGTGGCACAGTAGAATTAATGAAAGTGACTTAGAAATAAGTACATTAAACAGTGACGATTAATTCTTGTCACTAAATCCGAATCGGTAGAGTGACAGTGACGATATTAGAAGTTGTCACTATATAGATCATTTTAGTGACAACTTTTTCAAGGTCTCCTTGTCGTCACTAAGCAACCATGTTTTGTGACGACTTTTGTCGTCACTAGAAAATGTTGTCACTAATGACCATATTTCTTGCAGTGTAGTTTGTGACGAAAATAACGGGTCGTCACTAAACATTTAGTTGCTTTGATGCAATTGTGACAACTTTAGGTGTCGCGACTAAAGAAGTTCCTTTTGTGACGACTTATTGTCATCACTACAAAATATTGTCACTAATAACTTTTTTTTTAGTGATCAGTGACGACAACAAAAAGTCGTCCGTAAATAGGCCAAGCAATAGTGATGATGTTCTTAATGTCGTCACTATTGTGTGTTCTAAACACTCCCGCACTCTTGCTAAATCTTGGCGGGAATTTACTAGTGACGACTTTAATGAGTTGGCTCCCATTAGAGGTTTGTGACGAGTTAGAAAGTCGTCAATAAAGGATCCACTTTTGTGACAACTTTTTTTCGTCACAGAGAAAAGTTGTCACTGATTACCAATTTTCTTGTAGTGTCTATAGGGTGAGCAAAAACGCCCGTGAGGCCAAGAACACACATGCAAGCACGTAGTCCAGATAACAGTCCCAAATAACAGTTCAAGAGATAATTACAAGTAATTAATAAAGCAAGTGAAAGTAAGCAGAAACAATTCAAGGATAGAGTAGCTCTCAGGAGCTAATTCCACTTGCTTTGCCAGTTCATTCGTATATCTTCCCGCGATGGCTCTCCGTCAACCGGGTTGATATTTCCAAACCATAGATCACCACTTACTTCTCATCCGTCCACCCTACACCGCTTCGGGCCCGCACGACATTTATAAGGCTATACTCCACGAGTATGCCAAGCAAGATCTCTCAAATAGATCAAGCTTATCATGTGATTCTCATGGCTCACCAGGGTTCCCGACCAAGCCTATGCCGGCTCGAGTTCCAAGGTCGGCCTATGAGTTTGGGCGTCCCCCTTGTATCATGTAAGTGTCGAGGAGATTCACTCCAACGACGTATGCAGCCATAGCATACCATGTCATGTATTCAAGCATTTGACAGGTTTAAGCATGTATTTCAGGCCATGTAAACCAGGCAAAACATGTTAAGCATGAGTCATTTGTTTCAAATGAGAACGAGTGCGATAAAATACACACTCGACTCCATTTTTCAAAACCAAGTAGGCTAAGCATGTAATCAGGTAAGCCAAGCATGAATCAAGTCCATAGAGTTCAAGTAGCCATACACTTGACACTCACCAGGTAGAAGTAGTCTTAACCGAAATTTAAGCATTCACCGTGGGATCCTCTTGAGGGTCCTCGTGTGCGCCTGAGCACATAATAGTGAAGTATCACTCATATATCCCAATTATCAAGGAAGATTGTAGACTAGTACAATCTAAGAAAATTTCATGAAAACGAACCTCAATTACTCGTAAATCGAGGTTTAAATGGAGTTTCTCAAAATACACGGTAATCGAGTTTTCATTTTGGGAAATCAAGTATAAAACGTTCAAGAAATATTGAAGGAATAAGGAGTACTTGAAAACTCCCTTTCCTTGGAATTTGGGAAAAAAATTCAGGTTTGAGACGATACTTTGAAAAATCGTATCTCCCATTCTACATGTCAGAAATTGAAAAACTGGGTGCCGTTGGAAACCTCTTTGAAAGTACTAAAAGTTCTTAGAATACACTTTTTTAAGATTCCAAATGGACAACATTCAAAAATCAGCTCAAAGTTGCTGTTTTGGTTCATAAGGCAGATTTAAGTTGGTTTTTGGCCAACTTCGAAAAATCGGCAAAATTCACTTGAGTGAAACTAGCCTTTGAAATTTTCAAATCTAATAGTGTTGTAATCCAAGTTTACAACAAAACAAGCGGAACAAGAAATGGAGTTTCGACCACCGAGATACGGCAGCTCAAAATTTGGGAAAATTCGAAACTGCTGAACAAATTTCCAGATTTGAGTTTCCGACTTTGGGACCTTAGTTGGGTATCGAAATGGACTTGGATTGGTACAAAATTTGGCAGTATAATACTCCTATATAAAGGGCATTCCTCTATCAACTTTCATGGAAAAATACCTTCGGGAAGGTAGTCAACCAAACACCCAAAGTTTCGAAAATCCTAAGGCAGAACTGCCTTGAGCTTTTTGGTTTTCCATTCCAAACATTTGGTCAACGAAAATCCTCCAAACATAGTTCATTAGTGTAGGTAAAGCCTAAGGAATATTCATGGTACATGTGTTAAGTGTTTAACACCCAAAAATTAAATTAGCAAGTCTACACCAAGCCTTGCATCAAATCTGTCCAAAAGTTAGGGTTTTCAAGAGCAGGGCAGGTTCCGTATTTTGATCACAAATCACTCAAATTAACTCAGAATTGAGCATGATTTATGGCGTTGGAAAATAAATTCATAGAGCTATAATTTCACAGAAGAAATCATTCTGAAATTCGGCACACAACTAGCTTGAATTCGAGCCACAAGTTGCAGCCTCAGCATTTCATTCCAGGAAAACAGAGAAACAGAACAGCCAACTTTAAATGATTGGTTCGGCTCACACACATGGAACCAGAATGTGCATTTTATACCAGTGGAAATCTGGGAATGTCTAGTTTCAAATGCCACTGACGGCACTCAATTTCAACATTGGAGGACAGAGTTATGGACGAAACAAGAAAGCTGGTCTGAGCATTACGGGAACAGTTTCCAGGTTTACTAGCTTCACGAAAATATTTCCTTTGACCAACCAAACCTCAATATTTTTCCATGAAATTTTGTACACCATCTATACAACATATAAACATCATATACAAGCCATTAAACCCTCAAAATTCTGCAGAAAAGGGTGCGTCCAAAGCAGGAGCAGAATCAGAACTTTTTACTCCATGCACTCCTTGAAGTCTCTTCTAATTATACACCATTAATCTACCATTTTGAGCACTAAACCAAGATTAAATCCATCATCAAGCATGATATCAGCCCTCAAGACAAAGGTGGGAGTTCATAGAGCCCACCCATTTCATTTTACACCATAAACAAGCTAACCAAAGGTATAAATGAACTTAACTAGGTAAGATAACCTCCAAATGACAAGCTTCTATGAGTTGATCATCACTTACCTCTTTGGTGTGCAAAAACCAGAAATTTCGGTCTCCCCTTTGGCCAAGAAAAACCGTGAAAGCTTCCCCTTTTATAGCTCAAGATGATCCTCTAGTGTAGAGCTAAGTGCTGTGAAAATTTGGTAGGATTTAGTTGAGGATTGTGGAGATGGAAAAATTTGAGAAGCCTTGGTTGTTTTTGCTGCTTGGGTGCCGGCTGAAATGAGCATGAGAGAGGGTAAGTTTGGTTCAAATTTGGCTTCCTAAGGAAGCTTCATTTGTGTGGCTAGAAATGGTGCAAAAGTCAACTCTTCTACCACGCACACTCACGCGCGTTTCGTGCTCGATTTCTCTCGCATTTGTTTCACTAGTGCACTAAACCTCTAATGCACTTATATTAATGTAAATATTATTCACTCTTATTCATCCCAAAATAAGGGTCTAAAGTCCCTCAATTAAAATCGCACGTGTGAAAACGCGTACCACCTATTTAAGCGCGATAACGCGAAACCTCCAAGAAATTCTTATAACGATAATACTAATAACTATCACTTGAATATTTAATCGTTAAAATACCTAATTTAGGTCCATTGTATAAGTCTTTAATATTCCAAGCCTATTGTACTCTCAATCGGGTAAAATTTCCAAGCACTATTCACTGTTCTCACTAAACGCGCTCCCGAAAATTAATTTTTGAAACAAGTCATTTTAAAAATATAATGAAGCTACATTTCCACGTAATTAGGTTCAATAGGTCTAGAAAATAATACTCGGAATAAATGAACAAGTAAATAATTAAATAAACTCAAAATAGAGTTTTAATAGGAGTTTTACGAGTCCTCACATGAGTCGAATATTAACTCCTCAAATCTCCAATAAATTTGTATCCATGCGTCTTTTGGAAAACTATCCACGCGTGAGTAGTATATGCTCACTTAGATCTTATTCACCTTTAATTCTCGATTAACTTTTCTTAATCTGCTATTGTCCGTTCTTAATTTCCCCAGGATAATCATACTCTCGAATATAATATCACCTTGAAACACTTGTGTTCATTATTTCTCACCTAAACAATCCTCCGAAAATTGAAGTTGTTAACGGGACGTTTTAAAAGTATAATGAAGACATTATTCCATACGAATGGATTTAAAATGGTCGTAATAAATTATTTGAGAAAAACAGGTGGATAAATACTTAATTAAACCATTAATATTCGATAAAAATAAGAAATTTTTCGGGTCCTCACATCCTCCCCTCCTTAACAGAATTTCGTCCTCGAAATTCACACCTGAGAAAATATCATTCCCTTCATGGTTAAGTCTATCAAATTGATCACCAACTTGCGTTTTTCCAACTTATACTTGACAATTTCCATTCATTCGACTAGCAATCAAACCTTGATTTTTTCTTCAATAGGCATTTTAACTTCCGAGTCATAGAGCAACTTAATCGGCCTCATGTCTGCCTCATATAGGCAATATCTTCACTTCTTTAAGGCAAATATTGTAGTTATTTACTCCCAATCAGGAGTTGGCTACTTCCTCTCGTAATATTTTAACTTCCTAGAGGCATATACAATCACCTTATCATGTTTTATTAATATACATTCTAAACCATCCTTTGAATCATCTGTGTAAATCACAAAATTACCTCCTACACATGTACACCGATTAACATTCTTCATCTCAAGATTTTCTCTTACATTTAGAACCGCAAATGGTTTGCCAAGTCTTGCACTCTTACAAAAATCCTTGATAAACCAAAGGTAGTATTCGGCTAACTCTGAGAATTCCAAATTTCAATATGGTTTTCTGGTCGTTTCCTCTTATACAATCTTTCATTTTAGTTGAGTCAATAATAATTCCTTCCTTAGATACTGTATAACCTAGAAAGACTATTTCTTCTAATCGAACTCACAGTTATTGAACTTAACAAAAGTTGGCGTTCTCTCGAGATTCGTAAAACTACCATCAAGTGTCTTTCATGACCTTCTCAAATACTAGAGTATATCGATATATCATCAATAAATGCCTCCACCGATTTGTCCAAATACGGTTTAACTCTGATATCTTGGGTCCATAAATGCTTCTAGTGCATCTGTCAACTCGAAGGGTGTACCGAAAATTTTAGAGTGTCCATGTCTTAATTTGAAAGCGGTATTAATCACATTAGTTCCTAGGGTTCCCAAATGGTAATATCTCTACTTTAAATCCAACTTAAATAGGATCACGACTCCTTACAAATTATCGAATTCTTATCCATGTAAGACAAAAGGGTAGTTGTTCTTAATGGTCACATCGCTCCAGACTCCATAATCTATAAATACATAGGTTCTAGCCTTCATTCCAAATACAATATCTAGTCCTTAATCGTTAGGCACATTGAATCCATTAATTATTTCCTTTCACTAGCTCAAATCCACCGATTTTAATATCTCAAATTGGCATTTCAAACATTGAATCCCATTTCAACGCTAAGTTCTCACTTCGGTCCCGATCTCTAGTCACTATCAAGACCTCAGGTGGTCTATATTCTCGATCACATCCAATACCATTCGTGTCTTATTATAATTCTAAGGGCGTGGGACAGGATTTAAACATACGTGTAAGTCATAAAAACAATTAAAAGTGAAGTAAATTTTCATGAGTCATAAAGATCATAATAATTATATCCAGTTGGAAGAGATTTATCAAATCCTCTCAAAAGGAAAAGGAGAAACGACAGGATTGTAGCAAAACATGTCAAGTTGCCAGGATACAAAACAACAAAAGGCTTTTCTCTTTTTCAAAAGATCACAACCTCCAAAGGTGCTAGCCTAGTCTAGGGTAAAACTACAACCTCTATTCCTCGAGTGAAGTCAAACCATCTCAATCTGTGAAACCTTCACTACTAGGACCCCGTTCATAGCCATTAGTACTAATTACTCCCATCTGGCACTTGATCGTTTTGCGGTGGACCTAGTTGGCTATTGAGTACTTCCTCTTTTTAAAAGTTCTAGGGCAATCCGAAATCTTATGCCTAGTACTACCGCACCCCAGACACTTTTCTTGCTTCATCCAGCACTCGGCCTCAACGTGGTTAATCTTACCGCAGTATCCACAATTTGCATGAGAAGTGGCGGCTTGGCTAGTTCGAGGATTTTCTTTGCATTTCTTCTCTAATTCTACATTCTGGCGTAGTAATTCAATTTTCTATGCATATTCTTGTTTCCACCGTCCTTCCCAGTAGTCAGCCAATTTCCTTTGAAATTCTACCTCATTTCGAAGAAGGTCCAATTCCTTACGCATTTCTTCCAAAGTTGTCATCTTACCAGTTGGCTTAAGTCAAATGCTAACCTGCCAGGCAAATCAAAGGATCAAAAGAGTAGCTATGCATAATGGAAGTTCGAGCCAGATTACTCTTTCATTCTTCTGTTTATAGGTCACCCCGAAACATAAATCTTAGCTATTCTCTGCCGAACATGGGTGAGTTCTTAAGTCTCCATAAAATCACTACCATTAATTCCAATTACAACCAGATACGGGGACTCTATTCCTTGATATAAAGTTTTTCATGTCTTACTTCAATCTTCGATACTTGTCTATGAAGTTGTTCGAAAAGAGATCAAAATCTCGTAGTCCCATTAGTGACTTATTGTATCCTTTCAAATCAATCTTACTGTTTCAAGGTTAGGTCCCCCGTGAAACCTAGATAGACGTCCTTCAAGAATCATTTCATTTTCACACCTCTCCTGGTTCTTAGGTTGGCTTATTGGTCCAGAATTTTGGTACTCAACCAACCGTTCTAGGATATCAGTCGTATGGTCAATAGTGGGAGCTATGTAGGTGTTTTCCTTCATTTCTAGGGTTTCGGTTCAATCCAACAATCGTTCCCTAATTATCCCCTGGAGTTTGGGGCGGCCTAACCCCTCGCCCTCGGTCCCTTTTTACTTATTTGGCCACTCATAACTTTAACAGTCATATAAATATGGCATGAAATGAATGCACCTAAACGAAGTTTGAAAAGTGAGACTTTGATCACGCTAAACAAATATGAGAATAAAAGGGAAGACGCTGAGATAATCGCAAATACGTATAACCCCAATCATGGATTTGAAATCATAAAGCAGTAAGGTCAAACATGTCATGAGAAATGTTTAATTGCCTCAAAAGGTAGGAAACATATTGAAATAAGACACAAAATACAACGGCCTTTAAGCAAGCGTCACCCTGTCTATCTTTGGCAAAAACTATTAAAATAGTTTAAATCACTAAATTAGTGATTGGCAGAACCCAAAAGTCTCCACTACCTCCATAGGATCAATTTCATTTCCAGCATTAGGAGTTTTAGATCTCATGTCCCTTATCGAATATCTTGTCATTCTCCACTCATTCAACCAAGGTAACACACCCATCCACTGACTCATCCATCCTGTCTTTAATTTCGGGCACTACCCTAACAAATCGGTTCTTAGCTTTTGAAGCTTCTCACTAGGAGCCTTTGTCTCCCTTGCTCCTTAAGTATTTCAATTTCAATTTCAGGAATTCTAGTAGTCTAGGCATCCGCAATTGTCCTCAGTTCTCGATCATCCCCTCGAATCACTCTAGTTTCTTCGGATAGCCACTTCCAATGATTGACCACTATTAACACCTCACTATTTGGGCTCGAGCAAGTCCTTTGAAATTCACATGAAGTCCTAGTCCAGCAAATCGGACCATTTCTCCAATGCTCTCTTAGGTCATTCTCTCGATAGTGGACCACCGGAAGGCGCCCCCGAGACAATTTAATATCACCATTACCTTCTATAGTTTACACTTAAGAGTAAATGCTCAAATAGGTCCAGATACACTAAATAAACAAGATTTGATCATTTCATACTATCCCACATGTATCACACCATATCAAGACTCCTTGTCATCCACTAATTCGAACCTAGGTTCTACTTTTCATTTTCACAAGCAGTCACTTAACTTTCAATCCAATTCCACAGTCCGGCATCCTAAACGTTTAAGCCTAGGATACACTACAGAGATCTAAAGCCTAAGTTCTGATACCAACTGTGACGCCCCCACTTCTCCCTAAGGCGAACCAAAGGGTATCCGGGGGACGCCTGCCCAGCTCTCGCCAGGACTCAAGCAATTTCCGTCCAAGCTTAATACAATACTAGACGTTACGATTAAATATCATAAATACAATCAGTGCGTAAGCATTCAAGTTTATCAATATTCAACATCTGTCCAATCATTACATCGGGACCTCGAAATACATCAATATTCAAAATATACATCAATTACAAGTCTAGCCCCAAAGTGCAACGGAAACCCTAAAACAAGAGTACGCCAAGAGGGGTTTCTCCAACATTTCTCCAAGTCCAATCCTGTTAAGGAAAACAAATCTACAGGGTGAGCAAAAACGCTCGTGAGGTCAAGAACACACATGCAAGCACGTAGTCCAGATAACAGTCCCAAATAACAGTTCAAGAGATAATTACAAGTAATTAATAAAGCCAGTGAAAGTAAGCAGAAACAATTCAAGGATATAGTAGCTCTTAGGAGCTAAGTTCCACTTGCTTTGCCAGTTCATTCGTATATCTTCCTGCGATGACTCTCCGTCAACCGGGTTGATATTTCCAAACCGTAGATCACCACTTACTTCTCATCCGTCCACCCTACACCGCTTCGGGCCCGCACGACATTTATAAGGCTATACCCCACGAGTATGCCAAGCAAGTTCTCTTAAATAGATCAAGCTTATCATGTGATTCTCATGGCTCACCAAAGTTCCCGACCAAGCCCGTGCCGGCTCGAATTCCAAGGTCGGCCTATGAGTTTGGGCGTCCCCCTTGTATCATGTAAGTGTCGAGGAGATTCACTCCAATGACGTATGCAGCCATAGCATACCATGTCATGTATTCAAGCATTTGACAGGTTTAAGCATGTATTTCAGGCCATGTAAACCAGGCAAAACATGTTAAGCATGAGTCATTTGTTTCAAATGAGAACGAGTGCGATAAAGTACACACTCGACTCCATTTTTCAAAACCAAATAGGCTAAGCATGTAATCAGGTAAACCAAGCATGAATCAAATCCTTAGAGTTCAAGTAGCCATACACTTGACACTCACCAAGTAGAAGTAGTCTCAACCGAAATTTAAGCGTTCACCGTGGGATCCTCTTGAGGGTCCTCGCGTGCGCCTGAGCACATAATAGTGAAGTATCACTCATATATCCCAATTATCAAGGAAGATTGTACACTAGTACAATCTAAGGAAATTTTATGAAAATGAACCTCAATTACTCGTAAATCGAGGTTTAAATGGAGTTTCTCAAAGTACACAGTAATCGAGTTTTTATTTTGGGAAATCAAGTATAAAACGTTCAAGAAATATTGAAGGAATAAGGAGTACTTGAAAACTCCCTTCCCTTGGAATTTGGAAAAAAAATTCAGGTTTGACACGATACTTTGAAAAATCGTATCTCCCATTCTACATGTCAGAAATTGGAAAACTGGGTGCCGTTGGAAACCTCTTTGAAAGTACTAAAAGTTCTTAGAATACACTTTTTTAAGATTCCAAATGGACAACATTCAAAAATGAGCTCAAATTTGCGGTTTTGGTTCATTAGGCAGATTTATGTTGGTTTTTGGCCAACTTTGAAAATTCGGAAAAATTCACTTGAGCGAAACTAGCCTTTGAAATTTGTAAATATAATAGTGTTGTAATCCAAGTTTACAACAAAACAAGCGGAACAAGAAACGGAGTTTCGACCACCGAGATACGGCAGCTCAAAATTTGGGAAAATTCGAAACTGCTGAACAAATTTCCAGATTTGAGTTTCCGACTTTGGGACCTTAGTTGGGTATCGAAATGGACTTCGATTGGTACAAAATTTGGCAATATAATACTCCTATATAAAGGGCATTCCTCTATCAACTTTCATGGAAAAATACCTTCGGGAAGGTAGTCAACCAAACACCCAAAGTTTCGAAAATCCTAAGGTAGAACTGCCTTGAGCTTTTTGGTTTTCCATTCCAAACATTTGGTCAAGGAAAATCCTCCAAACATAGTTCATTAGTATAGGGAAAGCCTAAGGAACATTCATGGTACATTTGGTAAGTGTTTAACACCCAAAAATTCAGTTAGCAAGTCTACACCAAGCCGTGCATCAAATCTGTCCAAAAGTTAGGGTTTTCAAGAGCAGGGCAGGTTCCGTATTTTGATCACAAATCACTCAAATTAACTCGGAATTGAGCATGATTTATGGAGTTGGAAAATAAATTCATAGCGCTATAATTTCACAGAAGAAATCATTCTGAAATTAGGCACACAACTAGCTTGAATTCGAGCCACAAGTTGCAGCCTCAGCATTTCGTTCCAGGAAAACAGAGAAACAGAACAGCCAACTTTAAATGATTGGTTCGGCTCACACACAAGGAACCAGAATGTGCATTTTATACCAGTGGAAATCTGGGAATGTCTAGTTTCAAATGCCACTAACGGTACTCAATTTCGATGTCGGAGCACAGAGTTATGGATGAAACAAGAAAGCTGGTCTGAGCATTACGGGAACAGTTTCCAGGATTACGAGCATCACGAAAATAATTCCTTTGACCAACCAAACCTCAATATTTTTCCATGAAATTTTGTACACCATCTATACAACATATAAACATCATATACAAGCCATTAAACCCTCAAAATTCTGCAGAAAATGGTACATCCAAAGCAGGAGCAGAATCGGAACTTTTTACTCCATGCACTCCTTGAAGTTTCTTCTAATTATACACCATTAATCTACCATTTTGAGCACTAAACCAAGATTAAATCCATCATCAAGCATGAGATAAGCTCTCAAGACAAAGGTGGGAGTTCATAGAGCCCACCCATTTCATTTTACACCATAAACAAGCTAACCAAAGGCATAAATGAACTTAACTAGGTAAGATAACCTCCAAATGACAAGCTTCTATGAGTTGATCATCACTTACCTCTTTGGTGTGCAAAAACCAGAAATTTCGGTCTCCCTTTTGGCCAAGAAAAACCGTGAAAGTTTCCCCTTTTTATAGCTCAAGATGATCCTCTAGTGTAGAGCTAAGTGCTGTGAAAATTTGGTAGGATTTAGTTGAGGATTGTGCAAGAATTTGGAGATGGAAAAATTTGAGAAGCCTTGGTTGTTTTTGCTGCTTGTGTGCTGGCTGAAATGAGCATGAGAGGGTAAGTTTGGTTCAAATTTGACTTCCTAAGGAAGCTTCATTTGTGTGGCTAGAAATGGTGCAAAAGTCAACTCTTCTACCGCGCACACTCGCGCACGTTTCGTGCTCGATTTCTCTCGCATTTGTTTCACTAGTGCACTAAACCTCTAATGCACTTATAGTCATGTAAATATTATTCACTCTTATTCGTCCCAAAATAAGGGTCTAAAGTCCCTCAATTAAAATCGCACGTGTGAAAACGCGTACCACCAATTTAAGCGCGATAACGCGAAACCTCCAAGAAATTCTTATAACGATAATACTAATAACTATCACTTGAGTATTTAATCGTTAAAATACCTAATTTAGGTCCATTGTATAAGTCTTTAATATTCCAAGCCTATTGTACTCTCAATCGGGTAAAATTACCAAGCACTATTCACTGTTCTCACTAAACGCGCTCCCGAAAATTAATTTTTGAAACAAGTCACTTTAAAATTATAATGAAGCTATATTTCCACGTAATTAGGTTCAATAGGTCTTGAAAATAATATTCGGAATAAATGAACAAGTAAATAATTAAATAAGCTCAAAATAGAGTTTTAATAGGAGTTTTACGAGTCCTCACATGAGTCGAGTATTAACTCCTCAAATCTCCAATAAATTTGTATCCATCCGTCTTTTGGAAAACTATCCTCACGTGAGTAGTATGTGCTCACTTAGATCTTATTCACCTTTAATTCTCGATTAACTTTTTTTAATCTGCTATTGTCCGTTCTTAATTTCTCCAGGATAATTATACTCTCGAATATAATATCACTTTGAAACACTCGTATTCATTATTTCTCACCTAAACAATCCTCCGAAAATTGAAGTTGTTAACGGGACGTTTTAAAAGTATAATGAAGACATTATTCCATACGAATGGATTTAAAATGGTTGTAATAAATTATTTGAGGAAAACAGGTGGATAAATACTTAATTAAACCATTAATATTCGATAAAAATAAGAAATTTTTCGGGTCCTCACATAATATATGCATGCTTTTCACCCAAACCACTCTATGATTCGTTTGTCGCTGACCTAGTTCTTGGGATCTCCAGTCCCTAGGTAGTTGTATCCTTATATTCCAATTTAAAATTTTTTAGGTTCAAGTCCCATTCCCTTTGATGTTTGAAAATTTTGTTCTCTAGCTAGAGCTTTCATTAATGGATCAGCGAGATTTTCTTTTGATCTCACATGGTCTATATTTATAGCACCATCACATAAATATGATCTCACAGTACTGTGTTTTCTTCTAACAGCTCTGGACTTTCCATTATAATATTTGTTATGTACTCTACCAATTGCAGCAGTACTATCACAATGTAAAAGTATAGGTAGTACTAGTTTATCCCAAATGGGAATTTCAGATAATAAATCTCTTAACCAACTGGCCTCTTCATCGGCAGAAGCTAAAGCTATAAGCTCTGCTTCCATAGTAGATTTAGCAATAATGTGTTGTTTTTTAGATCTCCAACACACAGCTGCACCACCTAAAATAAAAATATAGCCAACGGTAGATAATGAGTCACCAGATTGAGAATTCCAATCTGCATCACTAAACCCTTCTAGAATAGTAGGGTAATTTTTATAAAGTAAACCATAATTTATAGTACCTTTAAGATATTTCATAACACGAGTAACAGCATTCCAATGATCATAACTAGGTTTACTTGTAAATCTACTCAAAATGTTTACAGCATAAGCAATATTTGGTCAAGTACAATCAGTGGCATATTTCAAACTTCCAATTATGCTGATTTAACACAATTGCATCATTCTCAATTGGATATAAATGCACACTAGAATCAAAAGAAGAGGAAACTGGTTTACAATCATAATACTTATATTTTTTAAGTATTTTTTCAATATAATGTGCTTGATCTAACATAATTCCTCTAGGGGTTCTAGTAATTTTCATACCAAGTATTACATTAGCTTCACCCAAATCTTTCATATTAAAATTATTTTTTAGTAACCCCTAGGTATTTTCAATAATATTCAAATCAGTCCCAAAAATTAAAAGGTTATCAACATACAAGCGTAGGATAACATGAGTATCTGCAATAGATTTATAGTAAATACATTAATCACTTTCATTTATTTTAAAATTATTTGATATCATTGACGTGCGCGGAGTATACATATACAATTAAGCTCATCCTAATCAAGTTTTACATTTATAAACTCCTAAATACCCCACACGCGATTTATCGCAAGTATACGAATCGTGAGCGAGTATAGGGTATTAAGGGTCGATCCCACAAGGAAGATTGCAATTACCGGTACTACTAAAGCTTCTCTATTATTTAGACTATCAATGAATTATAACAAATTAAAGCCTACTGAAATTATACAAGAAAATAACAAATGAAAGCTCCTTAGGTTGTGGTATCCCTAACTACTCATGCAAGTGCTATATTTGGATCATTGAGTACTACATCTAGGCTAGTTATGGTGTAATTTCCTTATGCATGTGAAACCTACTTTCGTAGTGAATCAATTATACTCATAACTAATCCATACCTATTTTCATGGTTATGAAATTAGCTACAAGTTCATTTCTTCAATGAAATTACATGAAATGAATCACTAAAAACCACATAAGTGCACCTCTACTTTCGTGAGTGTACTCCCTATGTTTAGCACTTCTTGAACTAGTGTTAAATCTCAATTTCCATTGCAGAAACAACACCTTAAATAATCACAATCAATGGTACCAGATTAATCATGATTTAAAGAGTCAAAGTGCTAAATAACTTGCTCAAATCATAGCAATCAAATAACCAAATAAATAACACTAACAATCATAGAAAGTTCAACCAAACCCAAGGTATAAACTTTAAAAACACATATTAAACACAAAATCCAGAACTTGTATATTAACTAAACTTGGAATCAAGTACAAAAGATAAAGAGTTTGGAAGGAATACAACCCTTGTCACATGAGCTTTCTTCCTTGCCTTCTTCATCCTCCATCTTCTTCTTAATCTAGCTAATAACAAGAAAGGATGAACTACTAGCTAAACTAAACTAACCTACTACTAAGAAGATGAAAGAACTACATTGTTGCAGACCAAGTTTCTCCCGTATCTCTCTCTATCTCCTTTTGCTCTCTCCCTTTCCTTTTGCAATGAATTTGGCTATTTAATGATGAAAGGTTGGTCAAGAAATGATGTTTTCAACTCCCTTTTACAGCTGGGAATGTTTCTCACATGTCTAGCATCACATGTGAGTTGGTGGAGGTGAAATTGAGTTTTACGCGTATAAAGCAGCCTTTTCTGACCAGTGATCCGAGCTGCTACAGTGCCTCGGATCCGTATGGATCCGAGCTAGGATCCACTAACCCAGAAACAGCCGAGGGTTCGGATGAATAGTGGATCCGAGTGTGGATCACTTGCTCTGTTTTTGGCCCAACTTCAACCGATCTTTTCTTGATGTTAGAGGCTGAACCAGCTCATGTGTAAAACACGAAAGTTGTAGCCTTTTGAGTTATCTTTCCAATGCATCAAGAATCACCTCATTTGGATCTGTGTAGGCTGAGATATGACTGAAATACCCTTGTCTGCTCATTGCCCTGTTTCAGCTTCGACCAACAGAAATTAGCTAATGTAATTCGGCTTTTTGATTTTGAAAACCTTCAAACTGGATTCGGATGTCTTCACCAAAGTTGTAGATCTATCTCTTATCTTCAAATGGGTTCAAGAATCATCCCAATCCGATCATTGTAACTCAAGTTATAGCCGAAATACGAAAATGTGTCAAAACTGTCAAAATACACAAAATCCAAGTAAAAAGTGATAAAAACCTCATTTAACCACTTAAAAGCATTTTATACCAATTATAGCCAAAATGAATCATTTTCTTCCAATAATATATCCAAAGTGACTAAAAATAATATAAAATATCATACAATTATTACGTAAATTAGTCACTTATCAAACTCCCCCACACTTAAATCATTGCTTGTCCTCAAGCAATTCACACATAATCAAATGCAATGATTCAAGAGGTGAAACAATATATGCACTTTGTCCAATTTAATTCCTCAAGACTTGGAAAATAATCATTATACAATTATTCAATTTACACTAAATACTCATAATATCAAGTAAAGGAAAGATAATTATACCCTAAATTCAACAAGTTAAACTTAATCTCTTACCCTAACTTAATTTTACAAATAAGCGAATCACATAGTCAATTTATAGCTTTCCTCCTCCTATAATCATCTTTTTCTCAAAATTCTATAACTAAGAGGGATTTATTCACACAAATTTTACTTAAATAGTGAGAATGCCTTTTTACGCGAAAATCGACACTTTTAGGTGAAGATCCCCGGTTACTCAACATTTCACTTATTCAAGTTGCTATGCATACTCTTAATTTAAGTACCTTTTTACGCGAATGTCAACATTTGTTGATGCCAACTCCCGGTTACTCGGTACATGAATCATTGGAGTAGAACAATTTTTATTTACTTTCTCTTTTTTCTCTTTTTTTTTTCTTTATTTTTCCCTCATAGAAAAAAAAAATATTTATAGAAATAATCAAAGGAGGAGTATAACCTTTATCGACTATATCAATCACTTACTTGCAAAATTAAGTAAAGAGAAGAAATCTCATTAAACATGTAAAATTATAGGCATAATTTTCCTTACTTTACCAAATATACTTTCTAAAATGTAAAAATTCTAATTGCATAATACTATTTCCAAGTTAAATGAGGACTAAACCTTCCAAAATACATATAACATTTCAACAATTGGAAGAATAAGGTTGGAACAATTAGCCCTTTTTGAATGAAAATGCAAGAATTTGAAGAACTTTTGGGCCATAGTGAAATATTGGAAAAGATTTTAGAAAAAATTTCACAGAGTTTCTCCTTATAAATGGATGAAAACTCCCTGCCAACAAACCCAATTTCAAGCAAATTATCCACATGGCAAACATTTCAAACACAATTCCAACATTTCTAAGCATTTAAATCCACAAAATATCATCACATAGGCTTAAAATGCAAGTTCAAATATTTTCCTCCCCCACACTTAAACTTCACATTGTCCTCAATGTGAAAAAAGGAAAATAAATAAAGAGTAAAAGAAAATACTGCTCAATTGAACTTGCGCAATCCGAATCCATGTCCAAGTGATGAATTTCCAACTGTATTTAAGAAAGAGTGGAGAGTTCACTTATTGCACCCTGAAAAAGACAAAATAAAAACAAATAAATTTCTTAAAAATAAAAGGTTGCAATCAACAAAATCATTCAATTTAAGGAAAAAGGAAAAATGATCAAGCATGTGGAACCATACAATGTTCAAGGGATAAAAACATGAAATGAGCTAATCTTTACTAATCAAATATATGCATTAGTATCCAAAGCAAAGGGAAGCTAATTTCACACAAAAAATCCACAATCATGAACAAAATAAGTTCCATTTATACATTTTGTCATCAATGATCAAATCCCCGCAAGTACAAAAGCAATCTCAAAATGGAGGCGAACACACCAAGCCAAAATATAAATGACCTTCTTGAGAATTCATGAAATACTAGAAACCATTGAACCACAAGGATTATAAGCGCATTTATGAATTTCATCAATTAAGGTCATCTTCAATTCACCTTTTCTTTTAGAATTACCTAAGAATTCAAGAAATTATTCAACCAAGCCCCTTTTCATTCATTAGGTAATCTAAATTACTCACATGAATATCATAAACTCCCACAAAGCTAATTAAAATGCTACATTGGCCACTTAATATGCAACTTTGTCACCAAGCCAAATTAGGCATAAATTTAGCAAAAATTCACCAAATAATTACAAACTCATGAGTTAAACATCACCAATAATCATCAATAAGTTCAATAAGCACAATGTAAAGCACCAAACTTCACAAAATGAAAAAAATTCGAAATTGCCCCAAAAAATAAAAAAAAATAAAAATTGGCAAAATTCAAATGACAACATTTGGTGAAGATTTGTTACCTCAAACTTGTTGGTTGATGATTATGGATGCAAATGGTGAAGAAACCCCCAAAAATTTCACTCCAATTCGGCCTCAAATGGATAGTTCAAAAATTTGAAACCCTTGTTCTCGCTAAGCTCAAATCCGAATTTAGACTTGTTTTTGAAGAATTTTTAGCTATGAAATCATCTCTCAAGTGAAAAAGGAGTGTTTTGGTATACTTGGTTTGAAGATTGGATGGTGAAAAGAGTGAGTTTAGTGAGTAGTGTGTGTTTTAGGTGTGAGTGCGTGTGTAAGTTGAAGAAGAGAGGAAAAAAAAATTTCTGATTGCAGAAGTGGATCCGAGGCCTCGGATCCATATGGATCCGAGCTCGGATCCGTGGCACGAAGTTTTCTCTGATTGCAGAAGTGGATCCGAGGCCTTGGATCCATATGGATCCGAGCTCGGATCCGTGGATTCTGCATTTATTGCAGAAATTTCTGCAATTTTTAGTTTGGCCCCAACTTGAAACACACTCTCTAATTCGTGCTCTACAATGAAATTTTGAACAATTCAACACTTTACACACATGGAAAGTGACTTAAACATGAATCTCAACACCTCAAATCAAATCAAAAACATGTAGAATCCAAATTGAGGGTTGAAGTTCTTGGATCAAATAGTCCCCTCGACACTTCCAAAGCACATGATGGTGCTCAAATGGTTCAAAAGAGTGCAAATAGGTCATGAACACATTTAAACACTTGAATGCACTTCAACTTCATTCAAATGACTAACTTAACCTCATAACATAAAATTAAGCATTGTAAAACTCAAAAAATAAAGGTTAAGCTTCCCTTTTTCGCATTAGTCTCCACTCCTTATAAACTCCTTTGCACTTGAAATAATTCGCATGATTCCTTGTCATTGCTACCTACAAAACACACAAAAACATTAATCAAACAACCAAAACTTACTAAAAACAAGAAATCGTTGGGTTGCCTCCCAACAAGCGCTTCTTTATAGTCATTAGCTTGACTATATCACCTCATTTTTCAAGGAGGTTTAGTTAACGAATAATCCACCATTTTAGGTCGTGGTGGATCATTAAAAGGTGACTTTATAGCAAAAGCCACAAGATCTAATGATGTGAGAAATGGAAGTAGCTTACCTATTCCAAGTGTTTCATAGATATTACCTTGAATATGCACCACTTGAGAACTTACCAAAGGAAATGTCATGAGAGTATCTTGAGCAGGAATACCTTTAGAACCTATACTTTCAATGCACTCCTCAAGAGGGGTGAAAAATGAGTCATTAAAACTCACCTCTTGAGGTTCAAAGTTAGTTCCAAAGATATTATCATGTGAAATGGATATTTGCTCATTAAAACACTCTTGAGATTCATCATTTTCATCAAAATGCAACCCATTTTCACATACAACATTCCCACCATTCATGCTAGGATCATTTTGCACATTATTAGAGGAAATAACTTCACACAATGCACTCAATTGCTCATGTATTTGACCAAAGTGAGAAGCTAATTCATCTATTCTTTCCTCAATCCTATCAAAACGGTCGAAAGTTGCATTTGCTAGCTTTTCTAATGTTAAATCAAATTGATTAGAAAAATTTTCTACAGCTAGCTCCCAAGATGCATTAGAATCATTAGCTAATGGTTCACTTTCTAACTCCCAAGGCAAAAATGCATTAGCTAGCCTTTCTATTGCCAACTCCCAAGATGGTTTTGATTCATATTGGACACTTTCAGGTTGGTAATCATAAAAACATGAATTATCACTATAAGTACATTGATTATTCCAACCATAAGCAGGAGAATTGCTCCAATTAGCACTATATTGATCAAAACAAGGATTGTAATGCTCTAATTCATCATAATGATCCACATTTTGTGCTTGCATACATGTATTAGTAGCATGATAACCTCCACACAAGTCACAAATCACATGATAAGAATTAAAAACATTAACATTCCTCCTCTGCTCAATTTCATGCATCATGGTGTCCATTTGAACTTGTAACTTAATTACATCAAATTTTGCCTTTAAGCAGCTTAAACCATCTTCAAAAGACATACATTCAGTAAATTCTTGGTTACCTCTATTGAAGGAGCTTTGCACTTGGTAACCATCCATTTCCAATCTTCCACTTCTCAAGCATTGTCCTCCAAATTGACCTACCCTTCTCATTACCTAAAATTGTTTTTAAACAACTTAAGAGCAAAATTAGTAAGAAGAATAGGTGATAAAACACATACACATATAAAACACTAAAATAACAGAAAATAACATTCACAGTATAACTAATAATATGTCTAAACTAATAAAGTTACTCTTCACACCGATATTGCCAAATCTTCCCCGGCAACGGCGCCAAAAACTTGACGTGCGCGGAGTATACATATACAATTAAGCTCATCCTAATCAAGTTTTACATTTATAAACTCCTAAATACCCCACACGCGATTTATCGCAAGTATACGAATCGTGAGCGAGTATAGGGTATTAAGGGTCGATCCCACAAGGAAGATTGCAATTACCGGTACTACTAAAGCTTCTCTATTATTTAGACTATCAATGAATTATAACAAATTAAAGCCTACTGAAATTATACAAGAAAATAACAAATGAAAGCTCCTTAGGTTGTGGTATCCCTAACTACTCATGCAAGTGTTATATTTGGATCATTGAGTACTACATCTAGGCTAGTTATGGTGTAATTTCCTTATGCATTTGAATCCTACCAAAAACTTGACGGGTATTTTACATACATGCAAGTTAAAAAATACCGAATTACACCCGTTCACTGCAAGTATACAGATCAACTAGTAGTTTAGGGTATATATCGGGTCGATCCCACAGGGAAGAGTGAACAATTACCGGTATTACTAAAGTTTCTCTATTATTTAGACTATCAATGAATTATAACAAATTAAAACCTACTAAAATTATTCAAGAAAATAGCAAATGAAAGCTCCTTAGGTTGTGGTATCCCTAACTACTCATGCAAGTGCTATATTTGGATCATTGAGTACTACATCTAGGCTAGTTATGGTGTAATTTCCTTAAACATGTGAAACCTACTTTCGTAGTGAATCAATTATACTCATAACTAATCCATACCTATTTTCATGGTTATGAAATTAGCTACAAGTTCATTTCTTCAATGAAATTACATGAAATGAATCACTAAAAACCACATAAGTGCACCTCTACTTTCGTGAGTGTACTCCCTATGTTTAGCACTTCTTGAACTAGTGTTAAATCTCAATTTCCATTGCAGAAACAACACCTTAAATAATCACAATCAATGGTACCAGATTAATCATGATTTAAAGAGTCAAAGTGCTAAATAACTTGCTCAAATCATAGCAATCAAATAACCAAATAAATAACACTAACAATCATAGAAAGTTCAACCAAACCCAAGGTATAAACTTTAAAAACACATATTAAACACAAAATCCAGAACTTGTATATTAACTAAACTTGGAATCAAGTACAAAAGATAAAGAGTTTGGAAGGAATACAACCCTTGTCACATGAGCTTTCTTCCTTGCCTTCTTCATCCTCCATCTTCTTCTTAATCTAGCTAATAACAAGAAAGGATGAACTACTAGCTAAACTAAACTAACCTACTACTAAGAAGATGAAAGAACTACATTGTTGCAGACCAAGTTTCTCCCGTATCTCTCTCTATCTCCTTTTGCTCTCTCCCTTTCCTTTTGCAATGAATTTGGCTATTTAATGATGAAAGGTTGGTCAAGAAATGATGTTTTCAACTCCCTTTTACAGCTGGGAATGTTTCTCACATGTCTAGCATCACATGTGAGTTGGTGGAGGTGAAATTGAGTTTTACGCGTATAAAGCAGCCTTTTCTGACCAGTGATCCGAGCTGCTACAGTGCCTCGGATCCGTATGGATCCGAGCTAGGATCCACTAACCCAGAAACAGCCGAGGGTTCGGATGAATAGTGGATCCGAGTGTGGATCACTTGCTCTGTTTTTGGCCCAACTTCAACCGATCTTTTCTTGATGTTAGAGGCTGAACCAGCTCATGTGTAAAACACGAAAGTTGTAGCCTTTTGAGTTATCTTTCCAATGCATCAAGAATCACCTCATTTGGATCTGTGTAGGCTGAGATATGACTGAAATACCCTTGTCTGCTCATTGCCCTGTTTCAGCTTCGACCAACAGAAATTAGCTAATGTAATTCGGCTTTTTGATTTTGAAAACCTTCAAACTGGATTCGGATGTCTTCACCAAAGTTGTAGATCTATCTCTTATCTTCAAATGGGTTCAAGAATCATCCCAATCCGATCATTGTAACTCAAGTTATAGCCGAAATACGAAAATGTGTCAAAACTGTCAAAATACACAAAATCCAAGTAAAAAGTGATAAAAACCTCATTTAACCACTTAAAAGCATTTTATACCAATTATAGCCAAAATGAATCATTTTCTTCCAATAATATATCCAAAGTGACTAAAAATAATATAAAATATCATACAATTATTACGTAAATTAGTCACTTATCAAACTCCCCCACACTTAAATCATTGCTTGTCCTCAAGCAATTCACACATAATCAAATGCAATGATTCAAGAGGTGAAACAATATATGCACTTTGTCCAATTTAATTCCTCAAGACTTGGAAAATAATCATTATACAATTATTCAATTTACACTAAATACTCATAATATCAAGTAAAGGAAAGATAATTATACCCTAAATTCAACAAGTTAAACTTAATCTCTTACCCTAACTTAATTTTACAAATAAGCGAATCACATAGTCAATTTATAGCTTTCCTCCTCCTATAATCATCTTTTTCTCAAAATTCTATAACTAAGAGGGATTTATTCACACAAATTTTACTTAAATAGTGAGAATGCCTTTTTACGCGAAAATCGACACTTTTAGGTGAAGATCCCCGGTTACTCAACATTTCACTTATTCAAGTTGCTATGCATACTCTTAATTTAAGTACCTTTTTACGCGAATGTCAACATTTGTTGATGCCAACTCCCGGTTACTCGGTACATGAATCATTGGAGTAGAACAATTTTTATTTACTTTCTCTTTTTTCTCTTTTTTTTTTCTTTATTTTTCCCTCATAGAAAAAAAAAATATTTATAGAAATAATCAAAGGAGGAGTATAACCTTTATCGACTATATCAATCACTTACTTGCAAAATTAAGTAAAGAGAAGAAATCTCATTAAACATGTAAAATTATAGGCATAATTTTCCTTACTTTACCAAATATACTTTCTAAAATGTAAAAATTCTAATTGCATAATACTATTTCCAAGTTAAATGAGGACTAAACCTTCCAAAATACATATAACATTTCAACAATTGGAAGAATAAGGTTGGAACAATTAGCCCTTTTTGAATGAAAATGCAAGAATTTGAAGAACTTTTGGGCCATAGTGAAATATTGGAAAAGATTTTAGAAAAAATTTCACAGAGTTTCTCCTTATAAATGGATGAAAACTCCCTGCCAACAAACCCAATTTCAAGCAAATTATCCACATGGCAAACATTTCAAACACAATTCCAACATTTCTAAGCATTTAAATCCACAAAATATCATCACATAGGCTTAAAATGCAAGTTCAAATATTTTCCTCCCCCACACTTAAACTTCACATTGTCCTCAATGTGAGAAAAGGAAAATAAATAAAGAGTAAAAGAAAATACTGCTCAATTGAACTTGCGCAATCCGAATCCATGTCCAAGTGATGAATTTCCAACTGTATTTAAGAAAGAGTGGAGAGTTCACTTATTGCACCCTGAAAAAGACAAAATAAAAACAAATAAATGTCTTAAAAATAAAAGGTTGCAATCAACAAAATCATTCAATTTAAGGAAAAAGGAAAAATGATCAAGCATGTGGAACCATACAATGTTCAAGGGATAAAAACATGAAATGAGCTAATCTTTACTAATCAAATATATGCATTAGTATCCAAAGCAAAGGGAAGCTAATTTCACACAAAAAATCCACAATCATGAACAAAATAAGTTCCATTTATACATTTTGTCATCAATGATCAAATCCCCGCAAGTACAAAAGCAATCTCAAAATGGAGGCGAACACACCAAGCCAAAATATAAATGACCTTCTTGAGAATTCATGAAATACTAGAAACCATTGAACCACAAGGATTATAAGCGCATTTATGAATTTCATCAATTAAGGTCATCTTCAATTCACCTTTTCTTTTAGAATTACCTAAGAATTCAAGAAATTATTCAACCAAGCCCCTTTTCATTCATTAGGTAATCTAAATTACTCACATGAATATCATAAACTCCCACAAAGCTAATTAAAATGCTACATTGGCCACTTAATATGCAACTTTGTCACCAAGCCAAATTAGGCATAAATTTAGCAAAAATTCACCAAATAATTACAAACTCATGAGTTAAACATCACCAATAATCATCAATAAGTTCAATAAGCACAATGTAAAGCACCAAACTTCACAAAATGAAAAAAATTCGAAATTGCCCCAAAAAATAAAAAAAAATAAAAATTGGCAAAATTCAAATGACAACATTTGGTGAAGATTTGTTACCTCAAACTTGTTGGTTGATGATTATGGATGCAAATGGTGAAGAAACCCCCAAAAATTTCACTCCAATTCGGCCTCAAATGGATAGTTCAAAAATTTGAAACCCTTGTTCTCGCTAAGCTCAAATCCGAATTTAGACTTGTTTTTGAAGAATTTTTAGCTATGAAATCATCTCTCAAGTGAAAAAGGAGTGTTTTGGTATACTTGGTTTGAAGATTGGATGGTGAAAAGAGTGAGTTTAGTGAGTAGTGTGTGTTTTAGGTGTGAGTGCGTGTGTAAGTTGAAGAAGAGAGGAAAAAAAAATTTCTGATTGCAGAAGTGGATCCGAGGCCTCGGATCCATATGCATCCGAGCTCGGATCCGTGGCACGAAGTTTTCTCTGATTGCAGAAGTGGATCCGAGGCCTTGGATCCATATGGATCCGAGCTCGGATCCGTGGATTCTGCATTTATTGCAGAAATTTCTGCAATTTTTAGTTTGGCCCCAACTTGAAACACACTCTCTAATTCGTGCTCTACAATGAAATTTTGAACAATTCAACACTTTACACACATGGAAAGTGACTTAAACATGAATCTCAACACCTCAAATCAAATCAAAAACATGTAGAATCCAAATTGAGGGTTGAAGTTCTTGGATCAAATAGTCCCCTCGACACTTCCAAAGCACATGATGGTGCTCAAATGGTTCAAAAGAGTGCAAATAGGTCATGAACACATTTAAACACTTGAATGCACTTCAACTTCATTCAAATGACTAACTTAACCTCATAACATAAAATTAAGCATTGTAAAACTCAAAAAATAAAGGTTAAGCTTCCCTTTTTCGCATTAGTCTCCACTCCTTATAAACTCCTTTGCACTTGAAATAATTCGCATGATTCCTTGTCATTGCTACCTACAAAACACACAAAAACATTAATCAAACAACCAAAACTTACTAAAAACAAGAAATCGTTGGGTTGCCTCCCAACAAGCGCTTCTTTATAGTCATTAGCTTGACTATATCACCTCATTTTTCAAGGAGGTTTAGTTAACGAATAATCCACCATTTTAGGTCGTGGTGGATCATTAAAAGGTGACTTTATAGCAAAAGCCACAAGATCTAATGATGTGAGAAATGGAAGTAGCTTACCTATTCCAAGTGTTTCATAGATATTACCTTGAATATGCACCACTTGAGAACTTACCAAAGGAAATGTCATGAGAGTATCTTGAGCAGGAATACCTTTAGAACCTATACTTTCAATGCACTCCTCAAGAGGGGTGAAAAATGAGTCATTAAAACTCACCTCTTGAGGTTCAAAGTTAGTTCCAAAGATATTATCATGTGAAATGGATATTTGCTCATTAAAACACTCTTGAGATTCATCATTTTCATCAAAATGCAACCCATTTTCACATACAACATTCCCACCATTCATGCTAGGATCATTTTGCACATTATTAGAGGAAATAACTTCACACAATGCACTCAATTGCTCATGTATTTGACCAAAGTGAGAAGCTAATTCATCTATTCTTTCCTCAATCCTATCAAAACGGTCGAAAGTTGCATTTGCTAGCTTTTCTAATGTTAAATCAAATTGATTAGAAAAATTTTCTACAGCTAGCTCCCAAGATGCATTAGAATCATTAGCTAATGGTTCACTTTCTAACTCCCAAGGCAAAAATGCATTAGCTAGCCTTTCTATTGCCAACTCCCAAGATGGTTTTGATTCATATTGGACACTTTCAGGTTGGTAATCATAAAAACATGAATTATCACTATAAGTACATTGATTATTCCAACCATAAGCAGGAGAATTGCTCCAATTAGCACTATATTGATCAAAACAAGGATTGTAATGCTCTAATTCATCATAATGATCCACATTTTGTGCTTGCATACATGTATTAGTAGCATGATAACCTCCACACAAGTCACAAATCACATGATAAGAATTAAAAACATTAACATTCCTCCTCTGCTCAATTTCATGCATCATGGTGTCCATTTGAACTTGTAACTTAATTACATCAAATTTTGCCTTTAAGCACCTTAAACCATCTTCAAAAGACATACATTCAGTAAATTCTTGGTTACCTCTATTGAAGGAGCTTTGCACTTGGTAACCATCCATTTCCAATCTTCCACTTCTCAAGCATTGTCCTCCAAATTGACCTACCCTTCTCATTACCTAAAATTGTTTTTAAACAACTTAAGAGCAAAATTAGTAAGAAGAATAGGTGATAAAACACATACACATATAAAACACTAAAATAACAGAAAATAACATTCACAGTATAACTAATAATATGTCTAAACTAATAAAGTTACTCTTCACACCGATATTGCCAAATCTTCCCCGGCAACGGCGCCAAAAACTTGACGTGCGCGGAGTATACATATACAATTAAGCTCATCCTAATCAAGTTTTACATTTATAAACTCCTAAATACCCCACACGCGATTTATCGCAAGTATACGAATCGTGAGCGAGTATAGGGTATTAAGGGTCGATCCCACAAGGAAGATTGCAATTACCGGTACTACTAAAGCTTCTCTATTATTTAGACTATCAATGAATTATAACAAATTAAAGCCTACTGAAATTATACAAGAAAATAACAAATGAAAGCTCCTTAGGTTGTGGTATCCCTAACTACTCATGCAAGTGTTATATTTGGATCATTGAGTACTACATCTAGGCTAGTTATGGTGTAATTTCCTTATGCATTTGAATCCTACCAAAAACTTGACGGGTATTTTACATACATGCAAGTTAAAAAATACCGAATTACACCCGTTCACTGCAAGTATACAGATCAACTAGTAGTTTAGGGTATATATCGGGTCGATCCCACAGGGAAGAGTGAACAATTACCGGTATTACTAAAGTTTCTCTATTATTTAGACTATCAATGAATTATAACAAATTAAAACCTACTAAAATTATTCAAGAAAATAGCAAATGAAAGCTCCTTAGGTTGTGGTATCCCTAACTACTCATGCAAGTGCTATATTTGGATCATTGAGTACTACATCTAGGCTAGTTATGGTGTAATTTCCTTAAACATGTGAAACCTACTTTCGTAGTGAATCAATTATACTCATAACTAATCCATACCTATTTTCATGGTTATGAAATTAGCTACAAGTTCATTTCTTCAATGAAATTACATGAAATGAATCACTAAAAACCACATAAGTGCACCTCTACTTTCGTGAGTGTACTCCCTATGTTTAGCACTTCTTGAACTAGTGTTAAATCTCAATTTCCATTGCAGAAACAACACCTTAAATAATCACAATCAATGGTACCAGATTAATCATGATTTAAAGAGTCAAAGTGCTAAATAACTTGCTCAAATCATAGCAATCAAATAACCAAATAAATAACACTAACAATCATAGAAAGTTCAACCAAACCCAAGGTATAAACTTTAAAAACACATATTAAACACAAAATCCAGAACTTGTATATTAACTAAACTTGGAATCAAGTACAAAAGATAAAGAGTTTGGAAGGAATACAACCCTTGTCACATGAGCTTTCTTCCTTGCCTTCTTCATCCTCCATCTTCTTCTTAATCTAGCTAATAACAAGAAAGGATGAACTACTAGCTAAACTAAACTAACCTACTACTAAGAAGATGAAAGAACTACATTGTTGCAGACCAAGTTTCTCCCGTATCTCTCTCTATCTCCTTTTGCTCTCTCCCTTTCCTTTTGCAATGAATTTGGCTATTTAATGATGAAAGGTTGGTCAAGAAATGATGTTTTCAACTCCCTTTTACAGCTGGGAATGTTTCTCACATTTCTAGCATCACATGTGAGTTGGTGGAGGTGAAATTGAGTTTTACGCGTATAAAGCAGCCTTTTCTGACCAGTGATCCGAGCTGCTACAGTGCCTCGGATCCGTATGGATCCGAGCTAGGATCCACTAACCCAGAAACAGCCGAGGGTTCGGATGAATAGTGGATCCGAGTGTAGATCACTTGCTCTGTTTTTGGCCCAACTTCAACCGATCTTTTCTTGATGTTAGAGGCTGAACCAGCTCATGTGTAAAACACGAAAGTTGTAGCCTTTTGAGTTATCTTTCCAATGCATCAAGAATCACCTCATTTGGATCTGTGTAGGCTGAGATATGACTGAAATACCCTTGTCTGCTCATTGCCCTGTTTCAGCTTCGACCAACAGAAATTAGCTAATGTAATTCGGCTTTTTGATTTTGAAAACCTTCAAACTGGATTCGGATGTCTTCACCAAAGTTGTAGATCTATCTCTTATCTTCAAATGGGTTCAAGAATCATCCCAATCCGATCATTGTAACTCAAGTTATAGCCGAAATACGAAAATGTGTCAAAACTGTCAAAATACACAAAATCCAAGTAAAAAGTGATAAAAACCTCATTTAACCACTTAAAAGCATTTTATACCAATTATAGCCAAAATGAATCATTTTCTTCCAATAATATATCCAAAGTGACTAAAAATAATATAAAATATCATACAATTATTACGTAAATTAGTCACTTATCAATCATGCTCCTGTCAAATTTTTCATGCACTGCTTAGGAGCTTGTTTGAAACCATATAAAGATTTTGTTAACTTACAAACTTTGTTTTCATGACCAGGTTGTACAAAACCTTGTGGTTGATCCATATATATTTCTTCTTCTAAATCTCCATTCAAAAGAGCTGTTTTTACATCCATTTGATGAATTTTAAGATTATGAATGGCAACAACAACTATAAGCAATCTTATTGATGTAACTCTTGTTATTGGTGAATACGTATCAAAAAAATCTACATTTTCTTTTTGCTTAAAGCCTTTAGCTACAAGTCTTGCTTTATATTTATCTATTATACCATCTGGTTTTAATTTTCTTCTAAGTACACATTTGCATCCTATAGTTTTACAACCAATAGGCAAATCAACTAACTTCCAAGTTTTGTTTGACAATAAAGATTCTATCTCTTCATTTATAGCTCCTTTCCAAAAAACAGAATTAGGTGACTTTAAAGCTTCTTCTATAGTTTTTGGATCACAATCTACAGTGTAAACTAAATAATCTAGTCCAAAGTCTTTTTCTACTCTAGCTCTTTTGCTTCTTTTCAAATTTTCATTAGTTCCAAAAATTTTTAAATGTGTAGAGCTAGTTTAACTTTCGTTTATTATTTTTTCCTTTTCACCCCCACTATTTCTTAATTTAAATTGAAATTTATCTTCATGAAAAATTGCATCAAGTGATTCTATTATAATGTTACTTTCTATGTCATAAAATCTATAAGCTTTACTGGTTAAGGCATATCCAACAAATGCACACTTTTTAGCTCTAACTCCTAATTTAGGAATTTTTGGATCGGCTAATCTAACATATGCCAAACAACCCCACACACGAAAATAGTTTAAATTTGGTTTTCTTTTATTCCATAACTCATAAGGTGTTAAAAGAGTTTGTTTCTAGGCATTCTATTCATTATGCAATTAGTTGTCAAAACTGCTTTTCCCCAAAAATTCTTTGGTGCATTTGCATTCACCATTATTGCATTTGTTAAATTTATTAACGTTCTATTTTTACGTTCTGCTACACCATTAGATGCAGGTGAATAAGGCAGAGTAGTTTCATGAACAATTCCTAAAGATTTAATGTAACCAATTAGTCCCAAAGTTTCATATTCTTTTCCTTTATCATTTCCAAACTTTATAATTTTCTTGTCAAAACGATTTTCAATTTCTTGTACATATGCTACAAGTTTTTCATGTGTTTCACTTTTATGTTTCATAAGATATACATAAGTATATCTAGAAAAATCATCTATAAAAGTTATAAAATATCTTTTAGGGTTAAATACCAAAAACCCCCCTGTGGTTTGACTAATGTTCACTTTACCTCCCTATGGTTTGGAAACCTACAATTTAACTCCTTGTCGTTTCAACTAAAGTGAAAGTCTAACAGAAAACATCTACAATAACGGTATTTCTGTCAGACTTTCACTTTAGGTGAAATGATAGGGAGTTAAATTGTAGGTTTCCAAACCATATGGAGGTAAAGTGTACATTTGGCAAATCACAGGGGGGTTTTTGGTATTTTACCCATTCTAAAATGCATGAAACATTCTTCCAAGGGTTTGACTTATAGAGGGCAATTTTGACATTTTCTTTTCAGACGTTAGTTTAGATGTTTTCCGTCAGACTTTTACTTTAGTTGAAACGACAGGGAGTCAAATTGTAGGTTTCCAAACCATAGGAAGGTAAAGTGAACATTAGTCAAACTACATGGGGGTTTTTGGTATTTAACCCTATCTTTTATCACCACGTGTAAGAATGCCTTCAAATTCACAAATATTAGTATGTATTAATTCAAGTAAATCACTACTCCTTTCTACTTTTACATGTGGTTGTTTTGTGATTTTTGTCAAGCTACAATACTCACATTTTTCAAAATCATTTTGAAGTTTAGGTAACAATCCAATATAACTCATATTCTTTAAGTATTTAGAATTAATATGACAAAGTCGAGCATGCCATAAATTAGTACTAGAAGCAATACAAATAGAACTAAGAGATACTTTATTCATTTCAACATTCAATTTGAACATACCATCATATGCATAACCTTTTCCAACAAATGCATTATTTTTTGTAATCACATATTGATCAGAATCTATAATTTGCTTGAATCTGGCTTTGTTGAGAAGATAGCTTGAAACCAAGTTCTTTCTGATTTGAGAAGTATGAAGAACATCATTCAAAGTTAAAGTACGGCCAGAGGTGAATTTTAGATCCACATCACCAACACCCACCACCTTAGTCGTATGTGAGTCACCAAGTAGGACCATTTTACCTTCTTCAGCATGAGTGTAGCTTTTGAACTTTATCATGGCATATTGCCTAGAATCACCTGAATCTGCCCACCACCCTTCATGATTCTCTAGCATGTTCACCTCAGTTATCATAGCCACTAAAGGCTCTTCAGTTACATGAGCTTGAGGTTTATCACCATGCTTTTTAGGTTGTCCATGTTTTCTAAAATAACAGTCCTTGGTTTGGTGGCCAAGTTTTCCACATACAAAACATGGACCCCTAAAAGTTTTATTATTATTAGAAGGGGTTTCTTGGTTCTTTTTGGGCCCTTTATATTGATATTGTGGTCTATTCTTATTTTTCATATTTTTTTCCTCTAGGCCTCAAGTATGCATTATTTTTAGAATTCTGACCTTTAAAGACATTATCAGTTGAAGTAATAAAATGTACCTTATTAGTGTCACCATTGCCATTGGTCTCCTCAAACTTATCTTGCTTCCTTGCCTCCTCTTCGATTCTAAGTCGAGCCATGAGATTGACTAGAGTGATCTCTGACTGCTTGTGGCATAGTCCCTTTTGAATATCCTTCCAAGAATTTGGTAATTTGTCAATTATAGTAGCCACTTGCATTTGTTCATCCACCTTGATGCCTTCAGATTGAATTTCATGAACTATATTTTGTAGTTCATGTATTTGAGCAAGGACAGATTTGTTTTCTGCCATTTGATACTTGAATTACTAGCTACAAGCATATTTCTTGGCTCTAGCTTCTTCAGTATCATATTTCTTTTGCAAAGCCTTCCAAATCTTTTTAACTGTGGAATAAGAAGTGGAATAGTACTCATAAAACTCATTGGATAAGCAATTAAGAAGATAGTTTTTACAACCTTCTTCATCACTTCTCCATTTTTGAACATTTTGTTCGTGCTCTTGCTTCTTTTGCTCATCCATGTCATCAACAGGGATTTTGGTTGGATTTTTTGCCGTTGGATTTTTTGGCTGTAAGTACCCAAGCTACCTTCATGAGTTTTAGGTAGAAAAGTACTTTTTTAGCCCATCTTTTGAAGTGTTCGCCATTGAACTTGAAAGGCTTGTTGAGATCTGTAGAACTTCCGATAGATGTAGGGATAGTAGAGTTAGTGTTGCTCTCCATTTGAGTATCGTCTTAAAATTGTTGGAGGAGAGTACACGAACAATTTCTGATCTTCAAATTAACCACCTTGGAATTGACAGCTACTAAAAAGTTCGGTAGGGCTAAGGTGCGTAGAACGCTCTCTTTAAGATGATACGCACCCCTACGGTACTTTTCAAACCGATGCAGAAGGTCTAGCGTGCTGCCTCCAGGATACAACAACCCAACTCTATAGTTGTTGCTTTCCCTTTGATCTGCACAACCAAGAGAAGCAGAAGCTTCCCAATATCTGTCTTTGCCCAACGAAAACAGAATGAGGGAGAAAGAAATGAGTGTGATGAGAATAGTATTTTAGAATGATCTTTTGTTGAGAGAAGTGTGTGTAAAATTCTCCAAAGAACTTCACTATTTATAGGCTCCAAAACCTTAAGAAAAAGGGTTACAAGTCCAACGTATAACGGTTTTTTCATATTAAATTGTAGTTAATTGGTAGAATTTGTAACCTAAAAATCAATTCACATTTGAATAGGTTATAAAGACTTAATTTGACCAAATAATTCTTTTGTAACTCTTATTCAAATAATTATACAATAACTCCATGCAAAATGTAATGTAACTCCCACAATTATAAATCCCATAACTCCCAAATAAATTCTATTGTAACTCCTTGTAAAGATTTGGCCAAAAACTAATTAAGATTTTATTAAAATACACCAATAGTCTCTTTACAAATTACATGATTTTCTTTAAGGTGCCTAGACTGTACAATAATAGAATGTGATTTTGATGTCCAAACCCAAATTATTCATCAGAGGTACTCAGGCAAACTACCAATGATGAGGTTTGCCCGGAAATGAATATACAAAAAAAAAGTAAAATAAGTGCATGTACAAGTATTAGTACCTCTAAGATTTGCAAAACAAAAGAATAGGCATAAATTACATGTATGATAGTATGATGCATACAATAAAAAAAAATAATGTATATAAAAGAAAGTAATATGATGTACGTGCCTGTTTAAGAGCTTATCTGAGAATGACTTGAATAACAAGGATGATGGATTTGAAATTCTAAGAGGATAAGCAAGATTTGTAAAAATAGAATTTAAATGAAAAATGGAATGTTTAAGAAATGTTTGGAAATGCCTAAAGTAATATGAATGACATGCAGCAGACTAATAGCTTTCCTTTTCTATATATAGAAATCAATAGTTCACTTGAATTGCAGGGGGTCTGGAAAGAAAGTGGAAATTAAGAATGATAATGACAGAGTTTGTTGCAAAATAGTGCCAGTTTGTTTTGGGTAAAATATTCTTCAAGTAACACTCTTCCAAATCTTATTCTCTTTCTACCCATATTAGTGCCATTTGGACTCTAATTTCTTATGCAATTCTCATTTTTTCCTATTTCAGATGTTTTCTTTCTTTTCCACCGTGTTGCTTCTTTTCCTTTGGTAAAAATTATGCCAAGTAATAATTGTTGACAGAGAACACTAAATTCAATAATTCATAGAGAATCATTCTACGTTTCATAAGAGCAACTAACAGTACAAGATTGCAAAAACAAGTTCAAATAGGCTTTGTCCAAGGTGTGGCCAAACTACCTAGCAAACCTTGAAATTTGCCCAAATATCAAAATAACTTCTTGTGAATAACTTCTATGAAATACCTCAGACAAAATAGGTGAAAAGACTAAATGCCAAGTGCAAAACTACATGGTTGAAATAAATCATTATCTACCTCTTTCAATTTTATTTTTCTACATTATTGTTATTATCACCTTCTTCGTTAATCTTTTGACAACTTTTACGGGAGCAAAATGGCAGTAATAATGTTTGCACTCCGATATTGTTATTGCTACTTGACTTTGGCAATGGCTAACACACCTGCCGGCTGCTGCCCATTGATGGTGGAAATTAACAAAATTTGCACCTCTCGATTTATTTTTCTATATATATTGCAATTTCGACCTTCAATATGGCCACAAGTGGCTGTAGAGCCGTCAAAAGAGGCTAAATAGCAGTTGTTTCTCTTTCACTGCTTCCTTCATAACAAAACCAAAATCCACAAATTTTGTAGCAAAGTAATCCTCATGAGTCTAGAACACAAAGAAACCAACAAATCAACAATAAAATGTCAAGGATCCATATATCAAGAGCCAAAAACATGAAACCTTAAAAACCCATGAATTTTAGATCCATTAATTCTCAAAATTTTTATTCAAAAAATCATCACCAAACATGTTATGGCGTTTCAAGAAGGTGAATTTTATAGCTCCAGACTAGTTTTGGAGTGAAAAAAGAAGCAAAAAGGAAACACATCTATGATAATGGTGATTTTGGTGGCACTATAGAAGATCCCTTTTGTGACGACCCCACCTTGTCCTAGAGCATATCCTAAAAGTTAGCGGATCGCCTGCCTGGCTCTCGCCAGGGCTCACTCACTTACATTAACTTCAGAGATAACATTTTGATAAACCAAAACCAAACACTCAAATCTTTTACAACACTAAGATCAATACAAAAGTTTCAACTATAATATGAAACTGAAGGATTTACAATCACAAAAGTCTTCACGTTAACTTCCTAAGATCCCTCGTTCATTTCCCGACCATCAACTCCTGTAAGGAAAACAAAACTAAAGGGCTGAGCTAAAGCTCAGTGAGTTTTGCCGAGCAAGTAACATTTAATAAACACTTAAATCAGTACAATTAAGCAAGTAGTGCACATTTCACTGTACAATCACTTTCATTAAACAATTAAGGGAACACTTCACTATACAATCACTTTTAAAATGATACGGTGCTCGCATTAGAGCCACTTCAATGTCATTGAGCATTCATTTCAGTGTCAAGAGACACTCATTTCACTGTCATTGTACATTCATTTCAATATCATTGCACATTCATTTCAATATCACTGTACTTTCTCCCAATTCACCTCCTTATGTCTTCCAAAACAATAAACAATCCCTTACATTCAGTAATCAGTGCAATGACCTCCCAACCTCGTGGTAATACTCGAGTATACCTAAACATTTACCCAAAGCAACCGTCCTAATCGACCAAGCCCTTTGTTGGCTCGAATAGTCCGTTGAACAGAGGGTTTTGGGGCCCAGTTTAGCCGATGCGGCGAGGAACACATACGGTTTACATTCATGCACACTTACAGTACCATTCAGTCAATTATCGACCTTCAAACTCAACTAAGTCGAGTGCGATAAAGTACACTTCCGACTTAGAAGGCGAGGGACAATTGAGATACAGTTTACACTGAATCATTTAGTAATAATTCATAATAAGCACATTTGTTACATAATTTCACTTAGGTACACATAAACAGTTTAACACATAAATTCAGAAAACACTCACCAATTATCCAAGTAAATGACTCTTGAGCCTCAGGTTTGTTTCCTGGCTCACAGCTACTTCCTGGGCAAATTAATAATTTCAATGGTAAATTTATAATTCGTAAGTGATCACTTATCATTCTTACTTTATTATTTAAACTATTAAAATCAAGTTTGACCTTAATATATAAATTTAACATTCTTAATATTCATTTATCCTTTTATTTTCAAAACTTATTAACTTTATCATTTTCAAACCATGAAACATACCTATCTTCAAGTTTAACTTGTACACTCATTCAATCCAATATAGTTTCTCAATCCAATATTAATTATGGCTTATAGATACTCCACTCCCTTTTTAAACTAACTAAACTTTAAGTTATTTGTAAATTAACTTAGTCCACAACCTTCACCTCTCACAATTTATAGTCTTTGAATTACTAAGAAAGCCAATTTTAAGCGATTAGAAGTCATTTCATGAATACGGCCATAACAAATTACTTTAGAGTTTCTAAAATATCAAATAAGTTTTAACTCATTGCCATACAACCTATCTACATAAATTCAGCAACAAAACTTCAAGTTTTCATCCAATAACTTCATTTTTCACTTGATTAAATCACCAACTACTTAACTTACATTTAATCTACCATGAATTAGGATAAGAAACATTTAATTGTAACCAATGTTTTGTGCAAACTATGCACACAAATCAGTCTTAACCATCACAGCTTTTAAGCAATCCCTTAGCTATGTATATATCGGTCCAATGTTTGCCGTTTCACTCAAGTTCCTCCTTCCAAGTTTTTATCCCAACTAGACATGTTAACCACGTTTATTAAACTACAAATGAGCCTTGTACAGAACACAAAAGATGGTGCAGCTCACTTAGAGGAAAAGAAAACTGATCAGTCTATTTTTTTTTCTTCTCTCCCGGCTGTGAAGTAAGGAACTACGTATTTCATAGCTTTTCCTCCCTAATTCATTCAGTTTAAACCCAATTCATTGAGTTAATATACTGATTAAACTACAGAGTATCATCAAATGTCAGGTGAGAGAGTTCACAGAATTGAAATTGGAAAGGAAAAATGGTTCTCACTTAATTCCCTCCCTCTCGGCTATCCTTCTCTCTCTCAACAAATTGCTTCATTTTTGTTCGTTAAAATCCACATGCAAGAGTTGGTTGCTAAACTACAGAGTACCCTCAGTAAACACACAAGATGGCAGCCAAGGACAAATCAGAACAACACTGGTTCATCTCTCAGTTTTCCTCCCTCGGCATTTTTTTCCAGAATTATAGCAGCAATCTTAACACAATTTTTCTCTCTAATAATCTCTTCAGTTCATGCTCAAATCTTTCATGTATGTTCAGACCAAGCTCTTATATATCATATATTACAGTTTAACATAGATAATCAAGACCAAAAATCATGAAAATAGCTAGGAATCTGTCCATTTTCTCTCTCGGATAAGCTGGAAAATTTTGCAGCAGAAAACTTCCCTTGGTTTCCATCCAAAATCCAACTTTTCGCCAACTTTTCTTCAACTAAACCTCTCAAACAACAGAGACCAACGTATTACATGCAAAATCTACCATTAGTTTCCAGTTTTACACTAATCACAGGCTGCAACATTAGATAATAACTCCCCGTTCCTGCACTTCAATCCTGTTCCAAGTTTTTCCTCTTTAACAGATTTTTCCTTCGGTTAAAACTTGTTATTCCCTTGCTAAACTAACATGCATTCAATCTACTCTCTGATATCTAGTAAATAAAAGGTGATTACAGAATTTCTTTACCTTTTTTCCCTTAAATTCGATAATGGCAGATTACTCCAACTTCCTCTGTTTCGGTTCCTCTAGCTCTTGCTCCAACTATTTTCCTCACAGTTGCAGCTGATATCTGAAGTTGCAAGCTGGTTTCTCCTCTTTCACTCACTTAGCTCTCGGTTTAGGATGATAAAAGGATGAAGAAATGGTGAAGCCTGCTGTCGGTTCTCATTCCTTCTCTCGGTGATCACTCCAGACTTCCTCCTCTTATCACTCACTCGGTTGTGGCTGGAAGGCACCAGAATTGCTCCTTCACTCTCACTCTTTCGCACAGCTTCGGAAATGAAGATGAGAAAGAAGTTTCAGTCGCTCTCACTTCTCTTCTTTTGTTCCTCTCAGTCGATAATAACTAAGTGACTGATCACACAAAGCTTCATCAGTCGGTGATTGCTAATACCGAAGCTCTCCACTCACTCTTGCTTCAAATAATCTGATAGCTAATGGTCGCATGGTGAATTTGCTGAATTGAAGAGTTAGTTTGGTCTTTTAATTATAGTTTAATTGCTCTCCAAGGCCTGAAATCTTATGATCTCATGCATGAACCCCCAACTTTTGTTATATATATTTACACCACGCCAAAATATTTATAAATTCTTGATTTTCTTTTGTAAAGTTTAAATTTAGACATTTAATTGACCAATTATTAGTTCTAATAGCAAAATAAAAATAATACGTACAAAGCTTACTCGAAATTTTCTCGGGTTCTCACACCTTATAATTTCTAAAATATATAAAGGAATACTATAGCCGTTAATTTGGAGTGTGTTTGAACTGTGTACGTAAATCAAAGAAGATGACAGAGGAAGTGGAAAAATTGGTAAGTTACTTGTTAAGGAAAAAAGAGAAATATGAAAATTTGAAGAAGGTGAGAATGGTGCTTGTGGTGGCACTCTGCTCCTTAATCTTTTATTTCCTTATAAAAAATTGTTAAGCATTTTCTAGTGTTTTTAATTAGTCTTCTATATTTATTGGGTCTACAACAAATTAAATTTTGTGATAATATATAGGTCCCATAAGGGTATTTTTTGATTCTCAGACTAGCATTTTACTGACATCAGCAGCATATTTTTGTTAAACATTTGGCCAT
This sequence comes from Coffea arabica, assembly GCF_036785885.1. Taxonomy (NCBI): domain Eukaryota; kingdom Viridiplantae; phylum Streptophyta; class Magnoliopsida; order Gentianales; family Rubiaceae; genus Coffea; species Coffea arabica. The sequence goes on from NC_092321.1 coordinate 26,040,614, forward strand.
CCAAAAGGTGAGAGTGTAATTTGATCAAATTTTGGAAGTTGATTAGCAATTAGGTTAAATCTCAAGAGAGATAAATGTAATTAACTTTTAAAGATACACAATGTAATTAACGTTTTGAACCCGACTTACCTTTCGGCCTAGTGAACTCACTAGTACGCCGGATTGGGTTCCGAGTTTGACTGGATAAGAAGTTGATTGAGTCAAACCCACTACAGCTCGCTTGACGAGATGGTTCAACCAGAAACCTTTACATGACCCAATGGTTCTTTGTTTTTGGACCAAAATATATGCTTTTGCCAAAATTAGAAACTGGGATCTTTTTTTAGTTGTACAAGAGCCTTTATCACTAGGCTAACCTTTTACTTGTTGATCAAATGTCCCTTCAAATATATATATTTTTTTATAGCATAATTAATTCAACTCTCAAATTGAAAGTGTTATTATTACGTAACAATAATTCATAAAGAAATACTTTTTAGACAAAACATTAACAAAAGATTAATTTTAATTCCTAAAAGTTTGTTGTTTTAATAAATAAATATTTTTTTTAATATTTGAATACATGCTTTATATTTACAAAACATGATATAAGTAAATTGAGTCCTTCAGTAATGTTTATATATTGATAATATATCTTTCTAAATATAATAATTAATATTTAAAAGCACTTTATTTATAAATTCTACATATATTAAGATGACTAATATATTACATATATTTATAAATATTACTAGTTCAACCATCAACTCATGAGTTGAACTAGTGACTCATCCACCCGGTCCCTTTGCTGGGTTTTTCTTTCTAGGCTGAATTAAATAATTATGCATTTGAGAGTTTTGAAATAATAACAAAAAACTTGGTTTTTGGCAACAGCAAACCACTCTTCGATTTGCTTTCTTTAATTACCCTTCCTGGTCAAATTCCCATTTACAGGAGTAATGTGCTTACGCCCATTAAAAATTTGGCTCCTTTTGCTTTTCCAAATATGGAGGGAAAGGTTCATTTACCATCATAGCCAAATAAAAAATGTTATTGCTAGACAGCAAAATATTGGTCAACATCTTAATTGGACTTGTATAACGTTTTCATTTATATTTAAATTCCCTCTCATGGGTAACTCAACGAATGATTTCCATAATAAATGTTTCTTGAGCCCGACTATGATTATCAAGGAATAATTAAGTCACAAACTTGAAACTTCATATGTATCAATCGGTGTTGCAAGTTGTGCTTTTCCGAGTAAATTATACATAATCCCTACCATATATGGTTTCATGTAAAGTAGAAATTTGGGAAAATATGCTTTATCGCCTATGGTTTAGTAATTTTTTACATAACTCTCATATAGTTTCAAAAATCTATATATAACCTCTCATATTTTGGATTAAAATGTCAAAGTGATGGAAATTATCATTTGTAATATAACACATAGAAATATCGAAATTACCCTTGTTTAGAAATTAAAATAGATGAAATGACCAAAATATATAAACATAATATGCATGACACTCTAATCCCGTATAGTTTTATATTTTACCATAGAACCCCCTTATGATTTAGTATTTTACCATATAACTCCCTTATGGTTTTCAAAATATATATATAATCCCCTATGGTTAATAAATAATTTTTAACTTTACATAGGGATACTTTTGACATTTTAGTTGACTCCGTTATGGAATACAAATTCCGTCATTTTGATACTTTAATCCAAAACCATGAGGAGATTATGTATAACTTTTGAAATCATAGGGGGTTATGTAAAAAAGCGCTAAACCACTGGGAGATAAAGTGTATTTTGTCCTAGAAATTTAATGAAAAATAGTCTTTGTGATACTGTTAGTTGAAATACCAATATTGTCCTTAATTAAATACTAAATCGAACAATGGTCTAACCATATTGTACAAAATCATAGGAAAGTTATGTGGATAAATATAAAAATTACAAGGAAATAAAGTGCATATTCATGAAAATTATAAGGAGTTAAGTGGATATTATGAACTATAGGGAGTTATATAGCTACTTTAAAACTTTAAGGGGGTGATGTGGCATTATGCAAAACTTTAAGGAGGTTTTTCGTTTGAATATTTGATAAGCACTGAGACTCGATGTCAGTATTCTTATGCCATATATAAGATCCTATATTCTTAGTCTTATGAAGTTGCAGTTCAGTATTTAATGTCCAAAATGTTAGGAAAGAACCATGAGAAGAAGACAAATAAAGCCAGCAGATATTGTGTGCAACGCAATGGAGCAACGTTTACGCCATTGAGCTTCGACGTCCATTTCATGCATAACTCGCCGGGATCTCTAGGGAGTTCATTTTCTGTCCAAATTGTTCAAAGTTAAAAGAAAACCATGGTGAAACCATATAAAATGAAATGTCCATAAATACCTATTTTTCACGACGGGAGCAACGTTTACGCCATTGAGCTTCGACGTCCATTTCATGCATAACTTCCCGGGGTCTCTCGGGAGTTCACTTTCTGTCCAAATAGTTCAAAGTTAAAAGAAAACCATAGTGAAACCATATAAAATGAAATGTCTATAAATACCTATTTTTCACGATGGGATGCAGCGCCACTTCTCATTCACATAATTTAGATATTTTCAGTCCATAAACAATGGCTTTGAGATTTAGCTGGAAGCTTAGTCTGACTGCAGTCTTAATGCTGGCAATGATGGCTTCTCAAGCCACATCGCGCAGCTTGAATGAAGCCTCAATGACTGAAAAACACGAGCAATGGATGGCTCAGCATGGACGCGTATACAAGGATGACGCAGAGAAGGCGGATAGATATAAGATATTCAAGGATAATGTGAATTTCATAGCGTCTTTCAACAAAGCTGGAAATCGACCTTACAAGTTAGACATCAACCAATTTGCAGATTTGACAAATGAAGAATTCAGGGCAGCTCGAAATAAATATAAACCGTGGAAAGTGTGCGAATCAAAATCATTTATGTATGAAAATGTCAGTGCAGTTCCAGCAAGTATGGACTGGAGAAAGAAAGGAGCTGTTACAGGAGTCAAGGATCAAGGCCAATGCGGTAAGTCTGATAAATTTATTATCTTAGTAATTTACTAATTTTTTTTAGGCAAAACTGTAACTTTCATTGATATGGGACAGGTAAATTCGTACACAAGATAGAATATCTCATTTTACATGTTAAACTAACTACCACAGGAGCCTATGTCGGACCATTACACAAACAAAACACTGAACGGGATATTCCATTTCAAAGCCAATTTCCAGCTTTCATGAGACTTTGGGATCTTTCCCCATGCAAGAACCACGTGCGTAATCTCCTCTACTATAGCTTCCTTGATGCTATCAGCCAAAACTGAAGCAGACCTGAATATAGCAGCACTACGTGCCCTCCAAATATGATAAATCACCACAGAAAAAACAAGCTTTTTGAACTGCTGCACGAAAGTCTCACCGGTCCAATGTTTGAATACCCACTGAAGCTCCTCCTCTAGCGTATTGATCCCTCTAAATGTCAAACACATTCTCTGAGCTTTTTCCCAAATCTTGGATGAAGTTTTGCACATAAAAAACAGACGATCAACGCTCTTTTCAGCTGCAGAGCATAGTACACATTCAGTTGACTCCACTGCCATACCCCAATTCTTTAATCTGTCTGGAGTATTCAACTTTCTTTTACATACCAGCCACAATATAAATGCAAATCTGGGAATAATAATTAGTATTTTACTAATTATTATTGATTCTGCTCCTTTTTTTTTTTTTTTAGCTATACTTTTTAAGCTAAGTCATTGACAATAAAATCTTTTGAAAATCCAGGATGCTGCTGGGCATTTTCAGCTGTTGCAGCCATGGAAGGAATCAACCAACTCACAACTGGTAAGTTAATCTCATTATCTGAGCAAGAGCTTGTTGATTGTGACACTGCTGGTGAAGATGAAGGCTGCGGTGGAGGACTCATGGACGATGCATTCAAGTTCATCATCAAGAACAAAGGCCTTACAACCGAAACAAATTACCCATATCAAGGAACTGATGGAACTTGCAATGCAAACAAGGAAGCTAACCATGCTGCAAAGATTACAGGTTACGAAGATGTCCCTGCAAATAGTGAGGCTGCACTTCTGAAGGCTGTGGCCAACCAACCTGTGTCAGTTGCCATTGATGCTAGTGGATCAGCATTCCAGTTCTACTCAAGCGGTGTTTTTACAGGCGATTGTGGGACTGAATTGGACCATGGTGTCACAGCAGTTGGTTATGGTACGAGTACTGATGGCACCAAGTATTGGCTAGTGAAGAATTCTTGGGGAACCAGTTGGGGTGAGAATGGATACATCAGAATGCAGAGAGACATTGATGCCAAGGAAGGACTCTGTGGCATTGCCATGCAAGCTTCTTACCCTACCGGTCTAAAATGTTGAAATAATGGATGAAGCTTTCTTTCGACAAGACGACAACAATGTTTGGATTCTTTGGAAATTTCAAATGCGTCTTGTCTTATCAATTGTGCTATATATAATATCAACATTGTTGCCATTATGTACATGAAAATATGTATTTAAAGATTCAAAGAATGTTTTATTTGAAAAAAATGTAATGATCACGAGACGAAGTTATCCTTAACAAAACACATATGACATGATACGTACTAGAATTAACAAAGCTGCTAGTATTAGCACTCCATATGATAAAAGGGAATCAAAACCTGGATCATAAGTGTTTAAAGAAAGAAATGTTGAGACCCTGATAGAACCTTGTTGATTCATGTGGATTGATCTCCATTGATTTTGGACTCAAGTTCTAAAAAAAAGCTCTAAAACAAATGTAAACTTCACTATTGCACAGAGTTCATTAGAATATGGACTGAAAATAAAATAACAAAACTATAGGTAAGACTTAAGAGTTTTCATAATACAATCATACATATGAAAATGATTCCCTTAAATTGTTTAAAGGTAATTGTTTCTATAGCACAAGGTCTCTTTCATTCGTATACTTGTTATACTTTTGATCTAAAGTTTCTTCTCCACAATTTATATATAGAGAGGTTGAAAAATATTTGAGCTGCCTTTGCTTTGCATGTTTTTAAGCTAAATTACATTTTGGTTCTGTTTTATTTGATTCTATAGGTATACTGTTTATCTACTCAGGGTCAAGATCAAGAGGATCAATACTTAAAAAGTTGATTGTTTGTGGAACTTTCCGATTGTCAATCAGGAAAGATTTCGAGCAGTTTCATTTTTATATGTTTTTCTTTTAATTTTTTTAATATATGATATATTGCTATCGTATTGGAAGAGAGAATGGGAGAGAACAGAACTTTATCCTATTATCTAGGAATACACCTAATTTACCACTAGGATAACAATTACGATATCATATTTACTCTGGCATATACATGACTCGCTCTTCATCTTGTGGATCATCAAGTTGCTTGTGTCAACTTTTGTGTTCAAAAGCCACAACGGTTGAGATAAGCTAGAATAATAGAGCGATTTATTATTTTTGATGGTACTATAGTGCATTTCATTGTGGTATCTGTGACGCCCCCACTTCTCTCTAAGGCGAACCAAAGGGTATCCGCGAGACGCCTGTCCAACTTTCGCTAGGATTCAAGCAATTTCCGTCCAAGCTTAATACAATACTAGACGTTACGATTAAATATCATAAATACAATTAGTGCGTAAGCATTCAAGCTTATCAATATTCAACATCTGCCCAATCATTACATCGGGACCTCGAAATACATCAATATTCAAAATATACATCAATCACAAGTCTAGCCCCAAAGTGAAACGGAAACCCTAAAACAAGAGTACGGCAAGAGGGGTTTCTCCAACATTTCTCCAAGTCCAATCCTGTTAAGGAAAACAAATCTACAGGGTGAGCAAAACGTTCGTGAGGCCAAGAACACACATGCAAGCACGTAGTCCAGATAACAGTCACAAATAACAGTTCAAGAGATAATTACAAGTAATTAATAAAGCAAGTGAAAGTAAGCAGAAACAATTCAAGGATATAGTAGCTCTCAGGAGCTAAGTTCCACTTGCTTTGCCAGTTCATTCGTATATCTTCCCGCGATGGCTCTCCGTCAACCGGGTTGATATTTCCAAACCATAGATCACCACTTACTTCTCATCCGTCCACCCTACACCGCTTCGGGCCCGCACGACATTTATAAGGCTATACTCCACGAGTATGCCAAGCAAGATCTCTCAAATAGATCAAGCTTATCATGTGATTCTCATGGCTCACCAGGGTTCCCGACCAAGCCTATGCCGGCTCGAGTTCCAAGGTCGGCCTATGAGTTTGGGCGTCCTCCTTGTATCATGTAAGTGTCGAGGAGATTCACTCCAACGACGTATGCAGTCATAACATACCATGTCATGTATTCAAGCATTTGACAGGTTTAAGCATTTATTTCAGGTCATGTAAACCAGGCAAAACATGTTAAGCATGAGTCATTTGTTTCAAATGAGAACGAGTGCGATAAAGTACACATTCGACTCCATTTTTCAAAACCAAGTAGGCTAAGCATGTAATCAGGTAAGCCAAGCATGAATCAAGTCCATAGAGTTCAAGTAGCCATACACTTGATACTCACCAAGTAGAAGTAGTCTCAACCGAAATTTAAGCGTTCACCGTGGGATCCTCTTGAGGGTCCTCGTGTGCGCCTGAGCACATAACAGTGAAGTATCACTCATATATCCCAATTATCAAGGAAGATTGTACACTAGTACAATCTAAGGAAATTTCATGAAAACGAACCTCAATTACTCGTAAATCGAGGTTTAAATGGAGTTTCTCAAAGTACACGGTAATCGAGTTTTCATTTTGGGAAATCAAGTATAAAACGTTCAAGAAATATTGAAGGAATAAGGAGTACTTGAAAACTCCCTTCCCTTGGAGTTTGGGAAAAACATTCAGGTTTGATACGATACTTTGAAAAATCGTATCTCCCATTCTACATGTCAGAAATTGGAAAACTGGGTGCCGTTGGAAACCTCTTTGAAAGTACTAAAAGTTCTTAGAATACACTTTTCTAAGATTCCAAATGGACAACATTTAAAAATGAGCTCAAAGTTGCTGTTTTGGTTCATAAGGCAGATTTAAGTTGGTTTTTGGCGAAATTTGAAATTTCGGCAAAATTCACTTGAGTGAAACTAGCTTTTGAAATTTGCAACTCTAATAGTGTTGTAATCCAAGTTTACAAAAAAACAAGCGGAACAAGAAACGGAGTTTCGAGCACCGAGATACGGCAGCTCAAAATTTGGGAAAATTCGAAACTGCTGAACAAATTTCCAGATTTGAGTTTCCGACTTTGGGACCTTAGTTGGGTATCGAATGGACTTGGATTGGTACAAAATTTGGCAGTATAATACTCCTATATAATGGGCATTCCTCTATCAACTTTCATGGAAAAATACCTTCGGGAAGGTAGTCAACCAAACACCCAAAATTTCGAAAATCCTAAGGCAGAACTGCCTTGTGCTTTTTTTTTTGGTTTTCCATTCCAAACATTTGGTCAACGAAAATCCTCCAAACATAGTTCATTAGTGTAGGTAAAGCCTAAGGAATATTCATGGTACATTTGTTAAGTGTTTAACACCCAAAAATTCAATTAGCAAGTCTACACCAAGCCTTGCATCAAATCTGTCCAAAAGTTAGGGTTTTCAAGAGCAGGGCAGGTTCCGTATTTTGATCACAAATCACTCAACTTAACTCAGAATTGAGCATGGTTTATGGCGTTGGAAAATAAATTCATAGAGCTATAATTTCACAGAAGAAATCATTTTGAAATTCGGCATAAAACTAGCTCGAATTTGAGCCACAAGTTGCAGCCTCAGCATTTCGTTCCAGGAAAACAGAGAAACACAACAGCCGATTTTAAATGGTTGGTTCGGCTCACATACATGGAATGTGAACATGCATTTTATACCGTTGGAAAGGTGGGAATGTGTAGTTTCAAATGCCACTAACGGCACTCGATTTTGACGTCGGAGCACAGAGTTATGGACGAAACAATAAAGCTGGTCTGAGCATTACGGGAACTGTTTCCAGGTTTACTAGCTTCACGAAATTAATCTATTTGACCAAACAAACCTCAATATTTTTCAATGAAATTTTATACACCATCTATACAACATATAAACATCATATACAAGTCATTAAATCCCTAAAATTCGGCAGAAATAGATACGTTCAAAGCAGGGGCAGAATCGGAACTTTTTACTCCATGCACCCCTTGAAGTTTCTTCTGGTTGTGCACCTTAAATCTACCATTGTGAGCATTAAACTAACATTAAATCCATCATCAAACATGAGATCAGTCCCCAAGACAAAGGTGGGAGTTCATAGAGCCCACCCATTTCATTTTACACCATAAACAAGCTAACCAAAGGCATGCTAGAGCTTAATCATGCTATATGACTTCCAAATGACAAGATTCTATGAGTTGATCATCACTTACCTCTTTGGCGCACAAAAACCAGAAATTTCGGTCTCCCCTTTTGCCAAGAAAACCGTGAAAGCTTCCCTTTTGTTATAGCTCAAGATGATCCTCTAGTGTAGAACTAAGTGCTGTGAAAATTTGGTAGGATTTGAGTGAAGTTTGATGATGATTTTGGTGAAGAGAATTTTGAAAGAACTTGGTGTTCTTGTTGCTCTCCTTGGCCGACTGAAATTAGAGGGAAGAGAGAGGGAAATTTGATCAATTTTCAGCTTCCTTGAGAAGCTTCAAACGTGTGGCCCATGTTGATGCAAAAGTCAACTCTTCTACACGCGCGCACTCGCGCGCGTTTCGTGCTCGATTCCTCTCGCGTTTGTTTCACTAGTGCACTAAACCTCTAGTACACTTATATTCATACAAATATTATTCACTCTTAATTGTCCCAAAATAAGGGTCTAAAGTCCCTCAATTAAAATCGCGCGTGTGAAAACGTGTATCTCCAATTTGAACGCGATAACGCGAAACCTCCAAGAAATCCTTATAACGATAGTACTAATAACTATCACTTGAGTATTTAATCGTTAAAATACCTAATTTAGGTCCATTGTATAAGTCTTTAATATTCCAAGCCTATTGTACTCTTATCGGGTAAAATTTCCAAGCACTATTCACTGTTCTCACTAAACGAGCTCTCGGAAATTAATTTTTGAAACAAGTCACTTTAAAAATATAATGAAACTATATTTCCATGTAATTAGGTTCAATAGGTCTAGAAAATAATACTCGGAATAAATGAACAAGTAAATAATTAAATAAGCTCAAAATAGGGTTTTAATAGGAGTTTTACGAGTCCTCACATGAGTCGAGTATTAACTCCTCAAATCTCCAATAAATTTGTATCCATGCGTCTTTTGGAAAACTATCCATGCGTGAGTAGTATATGCTCACTTAGAACTTATTCACCTTTAATTCTCGATTAACTTTTCTTAATATGCTATTGTCCTTTCTTAATTTCCCTAGGATAATCATACTCTAGAATATAATATCACTTTGAAACACTCGTGTTCATTATTTCTCACCTAAACAATCCTCCGAAAATTGAAGTTGTTAACGGGACGTTTTAAAAGCATAATGAAGACATTATTCCATACGAATGGATTTAAAATGGTCGTAATAAATTATTTGGGGAAAACATGTGGATAAATACTTAATTAAACCATTAATATTCGATAAAAATAAGAAATTTTTCGGGTCCTCACAGTATCTAATTAGGTTTCCTCATATTGATCCTAATTAAGTCCCATGCTTTCCCATTTTTGTGATTTTATGAAATTGGATAAGATTAAGAGTTGATCTATACAAAGCAATTCTAAATTATAATATTTCTAAACGATAGATACAAACATGTAAATTTCCAAAAAAAAGTGGATCATCCATTAGTTTATTTGTGTGGATTAAGTCGTATGTAACTTAGTATAGAATTTTCCTAAAATTAAAATGCCAAAGTTAAAAACAACACATAGCTTACAAAAATTCAGCTGTAACTTGGAGCTGATTTTCACCAAGGAAGATGCCAATAACACCCAAAATACTCGGGGAACAATTGAACTTTGGTTTCCCATTTTCTTTTTCTATTTATACTTTCGCCTGTGTCAAAGTAAAATAGATGATTAAACTATATAGGGACTAAGATCACGGAGCGGACCATCTGCAAATCAAACAAATAGCTAATGCCTTTCTGCATCCCCGTGAATTGAGGTTATTGTTGCGAAAGCACGCTTCTAGTTCAAATAGAGCAAAAGCTTAGCTTTACTTTACTTAACAAGCATCAATCTGTTTTCCTGAAAAAGGAAATTGTCCAGAGTATATTTGTTACATAAAAGTAATGGTTACATTTTCAACTGGCCCATTATTGAAGAGGGTTTGCTTCCATTGACAATTTAGTCCAAAATATGAAACATTATATAAAATTTTGAAACTAAGTAGAGTTATGCAAAAATTTGTCGATTAAGAGGGGCTAAAGTATAATACCCTAACATAGTTTCATTAGTTTAGCATTTTCTTTTCCTTTTGGTTCTTAAGTTTATAAAGGTATAAAAGAAATATTGTGCTCCATTTTGTACAAGTTAAAAGGCGCAGAACATCCAGAGAGTTAATCTATCGAACACAATGCAGGTTTTAGAACATCTTCGTTGATACAAATCCCAAGAATTTCTGCAAATCTTTTCATGCCTTCTAAAAGCAGAAATTTTGTCATGTTTCGTGATTCAAACTCAATCCATTGAGGAGAACTTTCGAAATTAAATTAATCAGTTTTGACCAAACCTTGTAGGATTGCCCCTAGCATAACTAAACTCAAAGTAGTCAACCATATTAAATTAAGACGGGGACAATTATAAACATATTTTTCCTCTTCTAAGATGATGACTAACTTTTTTTTATATAGAAAAAATTATTTCATTCAAACAAATCTGCACTAATGGCAGAAAATATATCAAAAAAATATGACAGAAATACATATAGATATGAAATTAATAGATATAATAGATCTAAAATAAATACAAATAAAGATAAAATTAATGCTCCTATATATCTTCTATCCAGATGAATGACTGTAATCCAATACATTAGTACATGTCTGCTGAAAATCAGATCTATTTAAAACTGGTTCAAGCCTAAAGAGAAATTTAAATCTAACAATAATAGAGAAATTGCAGATTTGAGAAACTAAATCCTAGATCTACAAAATTGCAAATTTCACAAAGATAAAAATCTAAAAACTCTCACAAGAAAAAACCCATAAGAGATTAAAACTCTCGCTAGAACAATTTAGAAGAGAAGAAACTCTCATTAAGAGATCCTAGAAGAGAAAATCTCTCATTAGGTAATCCTAAGAGAAAATTTATTCAAATAAGAGAAACTAAAAACTATAAAGAGTACTTCCTCCTATGGGAAAAGACCAGATTTGGTCTTCCTCCCATGGGAGAGATGAAGAAGATTTTGATGGAAGAGTTCTAGAGAGAAGGGAGAGAAAGGAGTTTTACAGAGAGAAAGGAGAGAAAAGAGTTTAAGATGATGACTAACCAGTCTTGCAGTAATTTATAACTACTCTTACATTAGTTGAAATAGGGAACCTTAGAGTATTCATTTTCATCATCTTTTTACTAAGAGTAAATTCTTCAATCTAATTCTTCGTTCCGTTCCCTGTACATGAGTCTTTAGAAAAACAGATCGTCTTCCTCATCCTTGACTACAGTTCATAATACTTTGAATGCTACTCTCTATTATGTATCAATTAAGAAAAATGAAACTACTCTATTTTTTACCAATTAATAAAGAAATAAAGCTTCATTCTATTCCTGCTTTCTAGTCAATCAATTACTGATTCGATATGCCATATTATAAACAAGAGTATCTAATTCCCAACTAGTAGCTAGCGCAGAACAATGGTGGAGATTGAACTAGCTGCAACGTCCACCACCTCTGCATCACCAACTCCCCTTTTGCTGAGCACTGGTGATTCAGAGGAGGAGGACAACGCTGAGGTTATTGCGGCTCATTGAGTCATCCAAATGAGGAACCCCAACATCCAAAATCAGGCTTATCCTCTCACTCTCTCCTTCGGTAACCTCTCTTACAGCGTCAAAATTAGCCATAAACTTGACTGGTTTAGTATCTTCTCCTACACCAATAAGAGCAACCTTTCTTCTAAGGAGACAGAGATGAAAGTTCTGCTTAATGATGTCTCTGGTGAGGCACATAGAGGTGAAATTTTGGCCGTGCTAGGCCCCTCAGGGTCAGGGAAGTCGACCCTGATTGACGCATTGGCTAATTGGACATTCAAGGGAAGCTTGAATGGAATGATCACCCTGAGTGGTGAACAATTGGATTCCAGCTTACTCAGAGCGATCTCTGCCTATGTTATGCAAGATCACCTCCTTTTTCCAATGCTAACTGTTGAAGAAACTTTGACGTTTGCTGCTGAATTGAGGCTCCCTCAAATTCTCCCCAAATTCGAGAAGAAAGAAAGAGTTCATGATTTGATAGATCAATTAGACCATCAAACAGCAGCTCAAACCATCATCGGAGATGAAAAGCACCGGGGGGGCTGGTGGAGGACGCTGGCGAGTCTCTATTGGAATTGAGATCATAAACGATCCTATTCTTTAATTTCTCGATGAGCCAACCTCAGGACTCGGCTCCACTAGTGCTTTCAAGGTTGTGAAGGTTTTACAGAGCATTGCTCAGACAGGAAGCATGCTGATCATGTCTATACACCAGCCAAGTTTTCAAATTCTTGGCCTATTGGACAAGTTGTTATTCTTGTCTCATGGACAAGTAGTCTATAGTGGATCTCCATCAAATTTGCCCTTCTTTATGGAGAACCTAGGACAACCAATACCTGCAGATCAGAACCCTTCTGATGCAATTTTGGATCTCATCTGCGATCTTGAATATTCTAGGGATGGGATTGACAGCATGGCCCAGTTCAATCAGATATGGCAGCAGCAATACATGGGTAGAGGAATAGGATCAGAAGTAAAACAATCTACTGCTAAACAAAGCCTGAATTTGAAGCAAGCATTCAGTCAAAGTCTGGATTTGAAGCAAGCATTCAGTTCCATTATTTCTCGAGATAAATTGGTATCTGGGACAACCCATAAGGATGATTTTAGTACTCCTACTTCTGTTGGAATGTATGCCCTAAAACAATGTATTTGTTTTTATTTTATACATTCCTAAATTATATGTTTTGTATTTTAATAACTTCTTATTTATCTGTTAAATATCAGATATAACTGATAAAGTCCTTAGAATGTTTACTAATGTGATAGTAGTCACAAGAGTTGATGACTATGAGATATCAATCGCATTTATAGTAATATTCTTAAAATTCCCTAGTTATAGTACTAATGAAATAGGACATCTTTAGTACGGTAAAACTAGTACACAGTTAGCCTCTAATTAATGTAATTAGTGGTTGTTCTCATCAACTATGGTATGATGATACCTAGGCTAATGTGTAGATGATTTGGAAAGTACAAATGCATTGGAGTGATCCATTTAGAGATCCCGTTAGGATATCTATCTAGTGCCAATGGTGTATCTCTAGTGAAAAATTGTGTAAGTGATCCTACGACTTGAGATCACCATAGTATCTTGAGTGTGAATCGCTACATTTTGACTCTAATTACTTGTTACTCTTCGTGAGTGCCTTAAAGTGTTGAAATTGGATGTAGTGTGAAGCATGTAAAGAAAATGAGTGATCGAGATAGGATTTACCACTCTGATAGAAGGAGTTGATATCCGGATGGCCACTAGTGGGAAATTGACCCTAAAGTCGACTATTAGGTAAATTGAAGAATGTCTTCAATTTAACCTAATTCAGGGTAAATTTCAGGAACTAGAAAACTTAATTAGTCATCAGGGAATTGGCACTTATTCCTTATTCCTGACTAATTGGGTATCTTTGGTGAAAGGATAATAATTACACGGTAATTTTTCACGGAAAGGTTAGGTCAAATTCCCTTGACTAATTCCGAGTAATTGGGCGGTTACGATGTGTTGCTAGACACCGCTCGTGATCTATAATTATGGATTAATTATTTATTATAAGTTATGATAAAATAAAGTCATTTATTTTATCTAATTATTAAACCATAATTATTGCCAATTTATTCGGGACCTATTGGGTCACACGCAATAGAGATTTAATCCTGGATTAAAACTATGTAAGTTATCGGGGTTTAATTTTAAAAGAAAATTAATCCCAGGTCTATTTGAGCAAATAAGAGTGAGCGGTTATCTCTTATCTGTTAGATAACTAATAGATAGAGTCATATGTGATGAGAAGTCTTATCGTTTGATTTTGAATCAGACTCATCATTCTATCTTATCATCTCTCGCTCTCTCCTTTTATCCCTGATATACAGATACAGGAAGGTGACGAATGAGATTTTGGTTTTGGGGTCATCGTAACCAAAAAGAAAAGGAGGGTCTGTGAGCATCACATACAACAGAGAGAGAAAAATACTTTTGAAAAGAGTAAGAAGGCTAGCACCTTTTTCTTTCTCTTATATACATAGTTCGTGAGACGATCCAGGGTTACTCTAGCGTGGATATCAGTAGAGGCAGGACGACTGGACTGCTTAAGGGCTGACCATCCTCAACAATGCTACAGGGAGTCGTCGCAAGGATTAAGGTAATCCTATAACTCTACTTTTAGTGCATCATACGTAAAATCTAGGGTGATTCCTGGATAGTTTTAGGGAAAAATTTTTATTTTTCCGCTGCATGGTGTCCCTAAAACCTAACAGTGGTATCAGAGCCATCTTAAGAATTTTACGTATGATGTTAAGCAATTTTGGATTCATGGATTAATACTGCTGATTGGATTTAATTAATATGCGAAATTATGGGAAAATTAACTTTCGTTTTTGAAAACTGCGTTAAGCGTACGAAGCTTTGGAAGCTGCGGACATCATAAGCACCTGGTTTTTTTTTCCTTCTTTCATGGATTTGCATCACCCATGGTCATAGTTGATCATCTGCAAAAGTTGCAGGATGATCATTGAAACAAAAAAAAAAAAAAAAAAAAAACCGACATAGCAAGTTTGTATTTGCAAACCTGCGGCTGCTGCGATGTTGCGGCTACAAGGGCTGCTGCCATGTGAGGCCATGGTGGCTTTGTATGCCTGGTGGTGGTTGCTGGGTAGAAGAGCTATGAGCTCTCTAGGACAAAAGGGCAGCAAATTTACTGCAGGCATCGGCAAGGGCACAGCAGCCTCCTCACGGTTGCTGCCCATGACCTCCGGTGGTTGCTACTAGGAGCCGCTGCCACTGGTGGTCAGTGGAGACTCCAGTGGTGGTGGCTGTTGCGGTGGTAGCTCCGCTATCCAGCAAACAGGCGCGATAACGAAGAGCAGCAGCAATCAGGCACGAGAAAACTTTGCACCTTGGTGTTGCAGCCGAGTGGTTGCTTCCAGTGATCACCCTGGTGGCTGCCGCTGGGAGTTGCTGCCGTTGATGGTCAGTGGAGACCTCAGCGGTGGTGGCTGAAGTGGTGGTGTCCAGTGGTAGTTTCTGGAAGTGCTAGAAAACAAGAGCAGTAGTGGTTTAAGAAACTATTGTTTTGAGAATTTGAAGTTTTAAAACATTTGACAATTTTTGAATTAGATCCTTTTTTTTTTAGTTGTTAAAATGTGTTATGGGATCTATTATTCATATTTATTAGGTTGGGAATTGATTCACAATTAATTTGATTAATTGAAATCATCTTTCCAATTATTTTCCTAATTTAGTTAGGAATAACAATGACCTAATAAAAAATTAATTTTATCAAAATTTCTCGCATATGCATGGACCCAAATTTTGTTTGGGACCTTAGGAATTAAATACAATTAATCCATGAATTGAGATTGCTTATTTACATGCTTTTCTTTTATTTAAAGTTGTTTAAATTGTGAAAATGCATGGTGGATGGTTGTGGATATAGTACGCAATATGATTGTGGTATTTCGGAAGGTTACAATCATTCTAGGTTTGAATGGTTGTAATTAATTTTAAAATAGGGTCTGCGTGTCCTGCCTTTCTTATTTTCTAATTGTAATTTCTTTTCTCATCTAAATTCCCCCCAAATGTAACTCGGGGTTTCTTCTATACTATTTGTAATGTACAATAGATAAGAATAGATGATAGGAATTTATATAATTTATATAGAAATTGTAACTTTGAAAAGAAGAAATGAGGCATACTACAACGAAGGGGTTCGTCTCGGTATTAAAGATTTTAGTCACATGTTAATTTTCCTAATGGCCGGGAAATTAGTTTAGGAATATCCACAACCATCCACGATTTAAATTCATGTTTATACGTTTTTGAAATGGTTATATGCATGTTTATTGATGAGACCATACGAGCAATTTTTCCAAATTTTAATTATAAAATATTTTGGAAAAAGGAGACAAATCCCTCAACTGCAATATTAAATCAATGAAATACCTTCCATCATTATAGTTTAAAACTAGAGTAGTTATTAAGTACTAGCTTGTTGGGATTCACCCAAGGCTGCCTTACTTACTACGTGTTTTTGCTATGAGAAATGTTCTCAAAGAATGATGGGTTTGATTTAACTAAAATTATGATTTGTTGGGATTCACTCAAAATCACTAATTTTAGAGGTAAGTGTTGGGTTGGTTCTTATAGATTTAAAGTCAAGAGTTGACGCTCAACTGAACTAGGAATTACAAATAAGTTGTAATTGGTGAAGTACCTACCTTTCATAATTATTTTCGATTTGTTGGGATACACTCAAGATCGAAATAAATTAAGATGGGATCCTAGCCACTATGGAATTTTAAAATTCCTGAATCAATTTAAGAGGGTAATTGATTTGAGAAATATAGTGGAAATAAAATCATAATTTTTGAAGTTTTTATGATTTTATTAAAAAAAACATTTTTCTAACAAATTCTATCTCTTCATTTTGTTGTAGAATGAGTAACAATTTGAGCCTTCGTACCATTCTCACTTATTGCAAACTTAACGACACAAACTTTCTCGATTGGCATCGCAATGTCCTACTCGTTCTCACTCATGAAAAAATTGAATATGTACTTGATGGGCCTATGCCCCAGGAACCTGAACCAAATGCTTCTGCTGCTGCTCGAAATGCTTATAAGAAACATAAGGATGACAATAGGGAAGCTTCATGTATCATGGTAGCTTCCATGACTCCTCAGCTTCAGCAGCAGCACATGAACATGGGGGCGTATGATATTGTACAACACCTGAGAAAGTTGTTTGAACAACAATCAAGGACGGTTAGATATGATACCTCTAAAGAATTGTTCAGGTGCAAGATGACAGAGGGAGCACCTGTTGCTCCGCATGTCTTAAAAATAATTGGGCTAATTGAAAAATTGGCCGAATTAGACTTTAAGATAGATCAGGAGCTGAATGTTGATTTAGTGCTCCAATCTCTGCCAGATTCTTTCTCACAATTTGTTATGAACTATCAGATGAATAATCTGTAGCACACTTTGCCTCAATTGTTGAATGTGCTGAAAACTGCTGAGAAAGAAATCAAAAAGGGAAAAGGCTCTACTGGTGTGCTTGTCGTTACTTCCTCTAAGAAGAGGAAGAGGCAAGAAAAAGGATTTAAGAAATCCAAAAACAAGCCCACCCAAAAGCCCAAAAAGGCAAAGGCGGACCAGTCCAAAGCAATCTGCTTCCATTGTAATCAAACTGGACATTGGAAAAGGAACTGCAAGTCATACTTGGAGAGCCTGAAACAAAAGAAGCTTGCTGAAGCTTCATCATCAGGTACATTTATGATTGAGATTAATGTGTCTACTTCCAAATCAGACTCTTGGGTATTAGATACCGGATGTGGTTCTCACATTTGCACATCTATGCAGGGTCTAAGGGATAGTAGAAAGTTGGGGAAAGGAGAAGTCACCCTACGTGTGGGCAATGGAGCAAAAGTTGCTGCTTTAGCTGTAGGGAATTATTATATCACTTTACCCAATGGATTGATTTTAGAATTATTAAATTGTTATTGTGTTCCGACACTTACTACAAACATCATTTCTATTTCCTGTTGGGATTTAAATGGGTTTCGGGTAACCCAGGAGAATAAATGTTGTTCTTTTTCTAAAAATGGTGTGTTTTATGGTTCTGAAAGTTGGAATAACGGTTTATATATTCTAGATCTTGATCATCAAATTCTCAATGTGAGTGGAAAAGGAATGAGAAAAAATAAACTAAATAAAACCTACCTCTGGCACTGTAGGCTTGGTCATGTAAATGAAAAACGCATCTCCAAGTTATACCAACATGGATACTTGAACTCATTTGATTATGAATCATATGATACATGCGAAGCTTGTTTACTTGGCAAAATGACCAAAATGCCGTTTAATAGAAAAGGGGAACGAGCCAGTGATTTACTTGGGCTAGTACATACTGATGTATGCGGACCAATGTCGATTACTGCTAGAGGTGGTTTTTCATACTTCATCACCTTCACAGATGACCATTCGAGATATGGTTACGTGTATTTAATGAAATACAAATCTGAATCCTTTGAAAAGTTTAAAGAATTCAAGAATGAAGTAGAAAAACAAACCAATAAAAGTATTAATGTACTATGATCTGATCGTGGTGGAGAATACTTAAATGACGAGTTTGGAGTTTATTTAAAGGATAATGGAATAGTTCTACAATGGACTCCTCCAGGCACACCACAGTTAAATGGTGTATCTGAAAGGAGAAACCGAACCTTATTGGACATGGTTCGTTCTATGATGAGCCACTCAAGTGCCCCAAAATCATTTTGGGGATATGCATTAGATGCAGCCTCTTATACTCTTAATAGAGTACCACTAAATTTGTCGACTCCACACCATATGAGTTATGGAAAGGAAAGAAACCAAATCTATCTTATATGAAGGTTTGGGGTTGCCCAGCTTATGTGAAGAGGGTAGAGTCAGACAAGCTTGAAGCTAGATCTGACAAATGTTTGTTTGTTGGGTATCCAAGAGAGTCTGTAGGATACTATTTCTACAATCCAATTGTGCAAAAGGTATTTGTCTCAAAACATGCTATATTTCTAGAGAAAGAATACATTCAAGAAAGAAGCAGTGGGAGTAGAATAGATCTTGAAGAAATTCAGGATCATCAAACAAACATTGAACAACCTATAGTAGAATAGCTTCAAGCACATAATGATGAGGTAGATACAGAAGCTGTTGATACACAAGGGCTTCGTAGGTCAGTAAGAACACGCTCAACTCCCAAGAGATACCAATTTCTTGTGAGCCATAGCAATGATGTGCTAGTCATTCAAGATGACGAACCTACTACCTACCAAGAGGCAATAAGCAATCCAGACTCCTCTAAATGGTTAGAAGCCATTAATTCCGAAATAAATTCCATGTATGACAATAAGGTGTGGACCTTAGTTGATCCACCTGAAGGGATAAAACCTGTAGGGTGTAAATGGATCTTCAAGAAGAAGACTGACATGGATGGTAATGTAGTTACCTATAAAGCTAGACTAGTAGCCAAAGGCTACAAGCAGAAAGAGGGAATCGGTTACAATGAAACTTTCTCACCAGTAGCTATGCTTAAATCCATTCGGATATTGCTTGCAATAGCAGCATATCATGATTATGAGATTTGGCAGATGGATGTAAAGACCGCGTTCCTTAATGGGACATTGCATGAGGATGTGCATATGACACAACCTGAAGGCTTTACGTCTACAAATTCTAGTCAAATATGTAAGCTACAAAAGTCTATTTACGGACTTAAACAAGCATCTAGGAGTTGGAACATCCGATTCGATGAGACAATCAAAGAGTTTGGATTTCTTAAGAATCCGGATGAACCTTGTGTGTATAAGAAGGTTAGTGGGAGTTCGGTTGTTTTCCTTGTTTTATATGTAGATGACATATTAATAATGGGAAACAGTATACCGATGTTACAATCGGTAAAGGGCTGGTTGTCGAAGAACTTTTCCATGAAAGATTTAGGAGAAGCGGCCTATATATTAGGCATTAAGATCTATAGGGATAGATCTAAAAGGCTACTGGATCTTTCACAATCTACATACATAGAAAAAGTGCTAAAAAGGTTTAGCATGGATCAGTTTAAGAGGGGTAATTTACCTATGACTCATGGTATAAGCCTTTCTAAAAACATGTGTCTAAAGACACAAGTTGAGACTGATAAGATGCACAATGTTCCATATGCTTCAGCAATTGGATCAATTATGTATGCTATGTTATGTACAAGACCTGATGTCTCCTATGCTCTGAGTGTCACAAGCAGATTTCAAGTTAATCCAGGTGAGGGTCATTGGATAGCCATTAAGAACATTCTTAAGTACTTAAGAAGGACCAAAGATTTGTTCTTAATATATGGAAAGGGTGAGTTAGAGCTCAAAGGCTATACTGATGCGAGTTTTCAATCAGATAAGGATGATTGTAAATCACAGGCAGGCTTCATTTTTACTCTTAATGGAGGTGCTGTCTGTTGGAAGAGTTCCAAACATGACACCACAGCAGATTCTACAACAGAGGCTGAGTACATTGCGGCCGCGGAAGCAGCTAAGGAAGCAGTTTGGATCAAGAAGTTCGTAACTGAACTTGGTGTGGTTCCAACCATTGTTGATCCGGTCACTTTGTACTGTGATAACAATGGAGCTATAGCTCAAGCCAAGGAACCTAGGTCTCATCAGCGATCCAAACATGTGCTTAGGAGATTTCACTTGATTAGAGAAATCGTTGCTAGGAATGATGTAAAGATAGAGAGAGTCTCCACAAAGGATAACATAGCTGATCCTCTTACTAAAGTTCTTCCTCAAAAGAAGCATGATAGTCATGTATTATATTATGGGATGAAAAACATGGATAATGTGTTTTAGTGCAAGTGGGAGATTGTTGGAATGTATGCCCTAAAACAATGTATTTGTTTTTATTTTATACATTCCTAAATTATATGTTTTGTATTTTAATAACTTCTTATTTATCTGTTAAATATTAGATATAACTGATAAAGTCCTTAGAATGTTTACTAATGTGATAGTAGTCACAAGAGTTGATGACTATGAGATATCAATCGCATTTATAGTAATATTCTTAAAATTCCCTAGTTATAGTACTAATGAAATAGGACATCTTTAGTACGGTAAAACTAGTACACAGTTAGCCTCTAATTAATGTAATTAGTGGTTGTTCTCATCAACTATGGTATGATGATACCTAGGCTAATGTGTAGATGATTTGGAAAGTACAAATGCATTGGAGTGATCCATTTAGAGATCCCGTTAGGATATCTATCTAGTGCCAATGGTGTATCTCTAGTGAAAAATTGTGTAAGTGATCCTACGACTTGAGATCACCATAGTATCTTGAGTGTGAATCGCTACATTTTGACTCTAATTACTTGTTACTCTTCGTGAGTGCCTTAAAGTGTAGAAGTTGGATGTAGTGTGAAGCATGTAAAGAAAATGGGTGATCGAGATAGGATTTACCACTCTGATAGAAGGAGTTGATATCCGGATGGCCACTAGTGGGAAATTGACCCTAAAGTTGACTATTAGGTAAATTGAAGAATGTCTTCAATTTAACCTAATTCAGGGTAAATTTCGGGAACTAGAAAACTTAATTAGTCATCAGAGAATTGGCACTTATTCCTTATTCCTGACTAATTGAATATCTTTGGTGAAAGGATAATAATTACACGGTAATTTTTCACGGAAAGGTTAGGTCAAATTCCCTTGACTAATTCCGAGTAATTGGGCGGTTGCGATGTGTTGCTAGACACCGCTCGTGATCTATAATTATGGATTAATTATTTATTATAAATTATGATAAAATAAAGTCGTTTATTTTATCTAATTATTAAACCATAATTATTGCCAATTTATTCGGGATCTATTGGGTCACACGCAATAGAGATTTAATCCTGGATTAAAACTATGTAAATTATCGGGGTTTAATTTTAAAAGAAAATTAATCCCAGGTCTATTTGAGCAAATAAGAGTGAGCGGTTATCTCTTATCTGTTAGATAACTAATAGATACAGTCATATGTGATGAGAAGTCTTATCGTTTGATTTTGAATCAGACTCATCATTCTATCTTATCATCTTTCGCTCTCTCCTTTTATCCCTGATATACAGATACAGGAAGATGACGAACGAGATTTTGGTTTTGGGGTCATCGTAACCAAAAAGAAAAGGAGGGTCTGTGAGCGTCACATACAACAGAGAGAGAAAAATACGTTTGAAAAGAGTAAGAAGGCTAGCACCTTTTTCTTTCTCTTATATACATAGTTCGTGAGACGATCCAGGGTTACTCTAGCGTGGATATCAGTAGAGGCAGGACGACTGGACTGCTCAAGGGCTGACCATCCTCAACAACGCTACAGGGAGTCGCCGCAAGGATTAAGGTAATCCTATAACCCTACTTTTAGTGCATCATACGTAAAATCTAGGGTGATTCCTGGATAGTTTTAGGGAAAATTTTTTATTTTTCCGCTGTATAGTGTCCCTAAAACCTAACAACTTCAACAGTCCCAAAATATGCTAGTCCATTTTGGACTGAAATCTCAGTGTTATCAAAACGATCATTCCTTAATTCCTTTCGCATGCCAGAGGTTTTCACTTGTCGATTTGGAGCAACCCCCATCACGGGAATCATTACGGCATCATTGTTCTGGCAACTTGATAATTCTCCCAGAGGATACCAAGAAAGGGTAACGTTCTTCGCATTTGTCACAATTGCAGACTATTACATTTGTAGTGATGGATTGGCAATTATACTTCAGGAGAGGAACATAATGCTGAGAGAAACAACTTACAATGTCTATAGACTATACTCCTATTGGCTCTCTGTCTCTGATGCACTAACTTGGCTTTCATCCTTGTTGCTCCTCTCAATCACATATTCCGTCACTACATTTTGGGCGCCTGGTCTAGAAGGAGGATTCACAGGGTTCTCCATCTATTTTGGAGTAATCTTGGCTTCATTTTGGGCTGGGAATTCATATATTCTTTTCCTCTCAGGATTGCTTCCTGATACCAGCCGTGCTTACATGATTATTGTCAAAACTTTGGGTTCCTTAGTTCTGTTCTGCGGAGTATACGTAACCCGCAATGAAATCCCACTCTACTGGATTCGGTTCCACTACTTATCCCTCAAGAAATATACATACCAGGCACTAATGCATAATGAATTCGATGATCCAACAAGATGTATTGTTACAGGAATTGAAGTTTTCGATGGAACTCCCTTTGTTGGTACGGAACCGGTTGGATTAAAAGAGCAGCTGTTGAGAGGCACAAGCCATGTTTTGGGCAAGAATATTACAAGCTGGACGTGCACGATGACTGGACCTGACCTATTGAAGCAGAGAGGGGTGGCTGATATTGGACAATGGGAATGCTTTTGGATCACCAATGCTTGGGGAATTTTCTTTAGGATATTATACTTTCTTTGTTGTTTGGTAATAATAACAAGAGAAAGTAATTCACTCAGTCTTCTAGATTGGCCATTGTTTAGAAAATTGTTTAGTGTTGTAATGCATTTTCCAAACACCCTTTTATCTTAAATGTGTCACACCATGAAAATTGCTATACCTTTACTCCAGAAAATAATGTCCAAATTATCTTCACGATGAACGTGCCTTTGACTTGTTGATGGTTGGTTTTGACAATGAAAGTCCGGATTAGCCATTGTTTATTGAATTTCTTTTGGGGTAATGACACATTTTTGTTTGAGTCCCACATACATCGCATTATAAAATTTGCTACATTGTTATCCTCAAAAAATTTCAAATAATATTCAAATGGTACCCTTGAATTTTTAGGTATAGATTGTTAGTTTTAAAACAGAAAAAGCTAAGGGTTCCACTTAATCATGAGACCATTCTTAAAAGGTAGCCATTAACCAAACCAATGAAGTTTTTACAAACGATTGGCCTTGCATGTGTTTGAATTAAGGAATAATTTTGAATACCTCCCATATGGTTTGGGAAGACTTCATTTGGCTCCCCTAAGATTTCAAATATTACATCCGGATAGTATCAGAAACCTCCCCTGAGGTTTCTCTTAATAGCACTTAAAACTCTTGATATTTTAAAAATATCACTTATCTCTTCCTAATAATTATAAAATGATTGGTTAAACCTCACTTCATACATAACATACATATCAAATAAATGGATCTCAAAAAATTAAAGAAAAAGAAACAAAAGTCACTTTCTTCTCTTCTCCAGTTCTCCAACATTCTGTCTTGTTTATTTTTTTGGATGACTATGCATTATTTTTTTTTTTTTTGTAAATTATCATAAGCTGAACTTTGTTTATCTTTTTTTTTTTTTTAGTGATTGTACTAGAGTGCAGTACAATTTGTTTGGTTATTTTAGTTATTTTTTATTGTGATTTAGTATGACTTAAAGGATTGGGTCATGGGTTGAGAAGAGGTTTGAAAAAAATAGGGTTCATTAAAAATTGGTTTTGATCATATAAAATTGAATTGTGCTAAAGTATTTCTTTACATTTATCATTTTTGTTTTTCCAATTTATACTCTTTGGAGCTATGACTTTGTGATTGGATGACAACACTTAATATTGATTGTTAGATGGTGGTTTTAAATGGAGTAAACAAAGTGGTTTAAGAGTATTTTCTTTTTGCTCAAGGTGCAAAAGGATAGTTTAGGATTTTTAAAAATTTTGTCATACAAATAGCAAAAGTAAGGGAGGTAAGTGAGATTTTTAAAATTTTAGTAGTACTAACTACTAAGTGACATTAAAGAAAATTTAAGAGACGCTTATGATATTATCACTATTACATCAACCTCATCTATTTTCACTTTTAATGTAACAATATCAATCCATAACCATAAAATATTCATGTAAATTGCTAAAAAGTACATTCATTCCCAAATCACCCTTCAATGACTTATAAAGAAGGATACAACATATCACGCAAAGGAGAAAGAGACGTTGCATATGAATATATTGTATTTTATTTATTCGTGATTAGTCACTCATAACATTCCTGACCCACATGATCACATTTTAAATTACGTGTCTATAAATTGGTCAATGAGTAAATCTTAATGATAAATTAAGGTATTTGGCAAAATTGGATCCAATTTAAAAGCAACTACTTCAACAAAGAATGCATCCTTGGCGTTCAATGGTTACTTGTTTAGACTACTTTTACACTCTTCCATTTATTTTGTTTGAATTTGTCATGTTTTAAGGCTTGTTTTTACAAGTTTATAATTTTTAAAATTTGTAGTAAATCATTTTTTCAAAATTTTTCTAGTATGGGGAAGGATGAGATTTAAGAAATGGAAAGGAAGAAACAAAATTTGAACCCAGAATTTTTAATTCTTGAGATCTCAACTTTAGCCACGACTAGAATTTATAGTAAATCAATTGCAAACTAACATACATTAAATCTGCTCAATTAAACTACAAGCAATAATATTATTTATTTAAATTGTAGGGGTATGAATTTAATCTTTCCCTACTGTTAATTTTACTAGTTTGTCAGTCTTTTAATAAATAAACCTTTTGATTAAATTTCAAATGATACCGTTTATAGGGATAGAACAAAAATTGATGTGATTACCTTAAACAGACGGAATTTTCTTCATGTATAATCAAAACCTGGTTGGGTTTTTTGGCTTCGTTCATTCATTTGTTCCTTTTCTATTCAAATATGGATACAAAAAAATGCAATATTCCATTAGTACAATAAGCACAGCCCTTTTTTTTCGGAGATTTATATAAAAAAAAGTCCCACATTTCTTCTCATTAATAAATTCTTCTTTCATAACATATCTACATCTGCACGAATCTATTTTTCTATTAATCATTTTATGACTTATTCAAGAAGCAAATATGTCATGGTTATAAGAGTCTATTCATTACGTATAGACTTTGGGTGCATCTGCACGCATCTATTTTATGACTTATTCAAGTTCTATTTCTTTAATAAATTCATTAAACATAACATGTCACTCTCGTAAACTATATTATTTTCTTCTAGTTAGTAACCTCTTCTTTCTGACTGTTGGTCCTAGAAAAAAGAATTAAATTATCATAAATAATGTCATAAATTAACTTTTATTAGAAAAAGGGTTAAAAAGAAATTATATTACTCAATATCAAACAAATAGTGCATTTCTTTTGGGGCAAAATCCCTCCAATCCATTCCCCGGATCATTGATAGACCTTTTCCGTCTTCGGTTCTTGACAATTTGCAGTGGATTTAACGTCTTCTCCTCTTATAATTTAGGCCATCAATGTGCTTTCAAAAGGATAATAATGACCTACACCTTTTGCAAGGCCCATGGTTTGTCCTTTCCTCTACTATATACTATTTTATATGTGAATTAATCTTATATATATTGATAGTATATACACTATATATTATTATTGTTGAATGCATGACATATATACAAAATTTGAATTTCAAATTCAAATTTAGATTATGTATTATGCATCCAATTTTGAATACGTATACACTGTTCATGTAAAATTAATCTATTTTATATTACTAACAATTAAATATCATCACGTTCCAGTACAAACTATTTATTCATCACCAACCGGAGCGTTAATTTTCACTTTACCACAATGTTGTTACAAACAACTGTACCACATTTCAATATAATCCTCGCTTGTTTACAATATGATATTTATTGCTACTATCCCCATTGAACACTAGCGGTATTGTCTCAAAAAATGTTCAAAGTGGATGAAAGCTGATTTTCTGCAGTAAATCGGGCCAATTTGATCTTATTTCATCTGAAATGGTTATTTGTTAGTTAATGATAGTTGTTGAAAGTTGGCAACTCATCAAACCTACACAAGAGATGCAACTTTTCAAATCTGAAATTTCGAAAATTTCTCCAACATTTTAAAGTGTCAAAATCGATAATGTCCTGTGGTAGAATATTTTACTCTACGGCAAATGGGCAAAAGCAAGATTTTCCTCCACCTCCATTTGCAGCGAACAAGAGATGAAAGTTGTGCAGAAAGTAGAGCAATATTCTAGTTCTATTAATAAAATATGGTTCTCTAGAGTGCTCGAGATTTCCTTGCTTTGCTAAAATTTTACTGAAGCTCTTTTGTCCTCTTCTTTTCTAGGTTTCCTGATCATTCTTGATCAGGATAGTCAAACCCTCTTGATTCATCAGAAGATCACGTCTTAATGGCAAAAAAATTAGATTCAGCTTCGAGATTACTTGAGATCATCTTTGCTTACATTATGCAGAATGATTTCTCTTCTTCCAATTCTTATGATTGACGAAACGTCGATGCCTGTATCATATCTTGGGCTTCAATCCCTTTCAAAATTGGAAGCAAATATGTTTCAGTTCACCTTTGGTTCTAAAACGGTGCTGGAAAGCTCATAGCAAAAGGTTCTTGTACACTGGGTCGACGGATACTCGTCTTTCATGAATGGAATAAGGGCTTGAAGATGATTAGAAAATTGTGACATTGTTTAACATGTTGTTCCACCTTGAAAGTTGCCAATATACAGGCTCTCTAAGTTGGGGAAAACAGCTAGATCTGTAATTCACAATGTTGTGGATGTAGCGGTACCGCGGATGGTTATTTTCAATTAGAACCTTTCAGAATTGATGTTGTTATCGTTATTGTATCATTGTTTCTAGTACTATCAAGTCTATCATATTCCTATTCTAAGGGAAGAGGGAATAAAATACTGCAATGTGGCGATGGTGAGAACTGTAACTCCAGTTCATAAACTTTTATATATGGCTGAAAATTTTTGAAATATTAATGTGGGATATTCTACTATAAACGAGGTAACAAACAAACCTAAGGCCCAACTTTGATACCATGATAAATAACTTAAACTTCCATCTCAAAATCAATTAACAATGAGTGAAATTTGCCCAACAACTTTTTATATATGGCTGGAAATCTTTGAAATATCAATGTGGGATATTCTACTAACAAGACCAAAGTGACTTCGTCACTTGAATAACCGTCACCATATTGTATTGTTCTAGCTTATACAACTACCTCATTTATGTTTAATCCATATAGACAACTTAGAATAACAACATCCAATTGGGAGACAAATCCTTAAGCAGCATCGGTTTCCTACCTTCTTAATTCGGCTTCTGGACCTGGTGAAGCGACAAAAAAAGCCTGGTCTTTTAAGTTTACTTATTTCTGAATAGTTTCATACTGTCTTTGTTCATCCAGAAGCTCAGGCCTAGAAATGCACAAGCTTATCTTCCACGAGGTAACATTTAAGTTTTTCAACAGAAGGCAACGAAAGCATATGCATATGCTAAAACCGTACTTAGCTTCTGCAGGATTGGTGCATAGTAGAAGTTTCTGCAAAGTAATATAATTCATCTATTCTGTTTTATTCTTTCAATGTAAACAACTTATTTATATACTATAATTATTATTTGATGAAAAGCAGCGAACATGACAGATACAGTAACATAGGCTCTTACCAACTGTGCAAAGACGATGTTGGTCGTGCAAAAGTTCAAGAATGTAATATAGGCAGGAAAACGTTCACAAGACTGCTACAGTTTCCTTCTTTGAAATCCCATTTGTCTGGGTTGTCTGGGGAACCTTTTCCAGCCCATTGGCAGCCTGCTGCTTTTCTGGAACTGTACCTTTCCCTTCAGACACTTCAGGCTCCTGTAATGGGTAGGATCTACCACTGCCACGCACGAGATCTTTTATAACTGTTATAAGATCTTTATCCTTCAGCAAGGACTCCAATGTTACATGTACACCTACGAAGAGCCAATAAGGGAACTAATTATAGCGACATGAAAATTTCATATAATCTTTCATTGAGGGCAAGTGAGATGCTGACACTGTCATTGAGAAAAGAAGAATCCCTCAAATAATGATCTTTGACATAGAAGGAAAACGAGCCAAATATACCTTCACACTCAAGCTTAATCTTGGATTTTTTATTACCTCAGAAAGGCTGACATGCATCAAATCCATTGCAACAATCTTTGTTCTTTTGGTCATGACTGATTATTAGTCACTTTCAGCAACCATATGGAGTACTCAGAGAACAAATTATGCTGTGATGTGTTTATTTCGTAGTCAGTTTTTTTTTTTTTTTTTGCTGTTCTTTTAATCAGTTCTTTCCTGTTACATTTAATTCAATTGATGAAAGAAAAATATTCACTAGAACAGTGGGACAAAGAAAGCAAACTTAAGCAATAGATACATCATCAGAAGTTTGGTCTCATTAACATCTACAGAGTAGATGAAAACTTCAGAAGCTAAAAGAAGGCTAAGAAAGATGAAAATTGCTCTTAACTACAGCTCGAACATATCATTCCTTGTACCTTTGAAGGCTTCTTTCAAAACATTTAAGATTGACTGGCAACCATTTGCTGCTTGCATGGTTGCCAATGACAGTGAAATTGATCTTAACCACATAAACTGACTGATGTATTGATGTTGCTTCACTCCGACAGCTATATATGAGATGAAGAGATGGAGCAATAACATGTTATTTATGCTGCCCCACATCCTATTTTTGTTCTTCTCCACATTCTTATCGGGTGATCAAGGAATTTGCCTTTGATTTTTCAATTGTTGATATTTCAATCTAGGAGATTTCTAACAGAAAAATTTGGTCACATAGATCTTAGCCAATTCGCGTCCCCACACATCGGCTGAAGTGGGCAATGAACAGGAGTTGACTGTTAAGAGATTTTAAGCTTCTTTATTACTTTTCTAACAGTTGAGTTTGGAATAAACTATTACTTGGATAAATTTAAGTTTTTAATTTTACTCACAGGAGAGATTAAGTTTCGTGTGACTACTGGTATGCATATAGTGCACATGACCAGTAAAAGATCTTTCTGTTTTTAATATACAGGAAAAGAAGGCAAAAGAGGTGAACTGACAAGAAGAATTCAGGTTCATTATAAGATCCAACCAGCACTCCAATTTACTGCAACCTTAGCACATATAAATGATAGGCTGAGGTGTTGATTTGGAGTTTAGCAGGAATAATTAGGCACTTCGGCTTGGTACTTAGCTGGAAATTTAATCTGCAATTCATGAATTGTGCCTGTTTCATGGAAACTGAAGCAGAACCAGTGATGTTATAGGAGATTAACTTTTTCATTGGTTTATGCAAAAGAAAACAATGAGCTGCCTTGGATGACAGCCATTTAGTCCTGATTTTAGAAAAAACTGTTCAGGACTAACTGTGTTTAACTATTTTACCCTCTATGTTTCTTGGTCTAAGTTGGCATAAAAACTTTACAAGCCTCAGATTTCTCCACTTTAATGCATTTGGATGGAAAGAAAATCAGGAGAATAGATATCCCAATCATGTCTCTGGGAGTTTTTCAGGGAGAGAGGAAATTATGGGTAAGAATTTTATACCCGTCAAACAACCACAATCTTTTCCTCCCATAAGTAGTATGATATAGGGAAAAAAAATGATATAACCTCACAGTTAATTTGAAAATAAAAAAATCATGCTTCAAACACAATTCAAAAAGATTAAAAAGAAGGGCACTTTAGGAAAAGGCAAAATATATTCCCCCCAGAACTCTCAGAATTTTTACAGAGAACTCTTCTCTTCTTCTCTCTCTTCATTAATGTTTTCCCTTCTTTTCTTGTCCTCCCTAAAACTAACAAACTAGCCTAATATAGACTTTTATAGCTCTTCATCCTCCTATTTCACTCCATTTATATATGTATTTTCTCTCTGCTAAAAATACCCAAGCACGAGAAAATGTTCTCAATTTTTTCCCTCTCCTTTGCTCTGCAAATCTTCCCACAAATACAAAATTCTAATGTTCTCTTAGGGCAAATGTGTAATCTAGAGCATAAAGGAACCAACACATGCATTTGGTACAGAGAGAGATCACCAGTAGGTTTTAGCAGTGCCCAGTCAACTGTAGTACTTTGGCCACCAGAGAATGCAATGACCGTTAACCGAAACAGAAGAAAGAAAAAAGAACAAAATGTCTTCTGAAGAAATTTATGTATGGTCATAAATGTCCTTCAAAGATTTATCTCATGGAACTGCCAAATTTAAGTGACATTCCCAGAATGTCAAAAATTAGACCGTTCAGGAGTTTAGCAGGGTCTTTGGAATCTGAAATATTTGAGGAGCCAAAAATTTAGATTAAGTAATAGTTTAATGGTCACAAGGTCTTGTTTGCCTTATCTTGACTATCTCCAAGCTTACAGTTATGTAACTGTGAAGACTACCATATTAACTTAAAAAAGATATTTCTTTTACAAGCATGCAGGCACAGGTCAATCTGACAATAGTATGAATTGGAAATTTAGCATGGTGTTCAGTATTATTCAGCCAAGGGATTTCACATGCATTTATTATTATTTCCCCATGATTGATCAATATCAGTTTAACGGAGTCAGTGAGTGGTAAGAAGATGTTTATAAATGGATTGGAACTGAAAAAATGAATAACTATGCATATCCCCTCAAATACACAGTGGACTTGATAATCACACATTATCTAAATTCTCTTCATTCCTTTTTTTCAATTCCTCTAGTTGGAAAATGCATGTTACACTAATTTGTTTCTTAAATTCTCTGGAGGATGGTCCTTTTATGCAATATAACCACAGAAGTCCTAGAACTAAATTTAGCAAGGCAAACTACTCTGATGCCATAAAATATACAGGAAATGCAAATATTTTAAATTGGGTAATTGCTTCTGTACCATAAAAAAGAATGACGACGACAAGCTACAAAAAGATGCCAAGGAGAATGCACTTACGATAGCGCCAATAGTGCTTTGGGTTTGTTGGATCATTGATTGTCTCCTCTACAGCAAGGCGAGTTGTGTATTCTTCTTTCAGGGCTAACAAATCCTGTAAAGGAAGAACCATGAATAGAGCATACAACATTATCAGGCGCATAAAACACTATGTTTTCATTCCATTTATTCCACCATGAAATATGAAACTTTAAGGGAAACTTATTTCTAAGTTGTATCTTTCTTGAAATGCTTCCCAGGTTAAATGTCATATTAGGGTTAGCATAATAATACCAGAAAAGATATGTTCCTTGCATAATAGATATAGAGGACAAAGTGAATGATGCCCATTATGTAACCGTAGAAGTCATATATGTTCTAATTGATTTTAATTTACTAGAACTGATCAGAACAAATAAATCAAAAAGAATCCGTTAATGTTATCTGTGCAAACATTTTTACTGAAACAAAACTGAATTTTGACAATGGACTTTGTTGAAGATATGTGATCTGATATTATGGAAATATTTGCTATTGTAAATATTAGGAAAGATTTGATTATTGTATCATATGATTATAGTATCATATATTAATTAGGTATCATATGATTATAGTATCATATATTAATTAGGTAGTAAATTGATTTAGATTAGCATGATTTTAGGATCTAAATTAGGTTACACTTGTGTATATATATTTGTATATTGTGTAGTCCAAAGAGATGAAGAAGAGTATTTTCTCTCCCTTTGTTTCTTAGTTTACATGGTATCAGAGCTTCAGGCTCTGTTATCAGTTTGTCTTTTGACGTGACCCTATTGAGTCACTTTTAGGTCTTTCTTGTGTGAATTATAATGGCAGATATGAAAGGTAGTAGTAGAGAGATGAAAACAGTAATTTCTGATGTTATTCCTACAACATAAAAAATTACTGAACACAAATTGAGTGGAAAAATTTTTTTGGATTGGAGTAAAACTATTCGGATATATCCACGCAGCATCGATAGAGATGATCATCTCACTGATGACCCACCCGTT
Source organism: Coffea arabica (assembly GCF_036785885.1). Taxonomy (NCBI): domain Eukaryota; kingdom Viridiplantae; phylum Streptophyta; class Magnoliopsida; order Gentianales; family Rubiaceae; genus Coffea; species Coffea arabica. The sequence continues at coordinate 26,073,381 of NC_092321.1, forward strand.
GATAGGGAAGAAAAGAAGGTTTGGCTAAGGGAAGATGCAAAACTATTTTTCAAGTGGAGAGAACAAAGCATATCGAAATTGATTGCCACTTTGTTCGTGAAAAAAATCCAGCAAAACTTGATCTCAACCAGTCATGTGAGAACTGGAGAACAGTTAGCTGATATTTTCACTAAGCCTCTAAATGGTCCGAGAATTGATTACATTTGTGGCAAGATGGGCATGATTAACATCTATGCTCCATCTTGAGGGGGAGTGTTGAAGATATGTGATCTGATATTATGGAAATATTTGCTATTGTAAATATTAGGAAAGATTTGATTATAGTATCATATGATTATAGTATCATATATTAATTAGGTAGTAGATTGATTTAGATTAGCATGATTTTAGGATCTAAATTAGGTTATACTTGTGTATATATATTTGCATATTGTGTAGTCCAAAGAGATGAAGAAGAGTATTTTCTCTCCCTTTTTTTCTTAGTTTACAGACTTCAAATAGCAGTGCATGTGGATTGGCATTACATTTGGAAATCCAGTTGGTTCTGCTGTCAAACTCAACCAAACAACGCACTTGGAGTTGCATGAATACAGAACCATAACCAAATATAATTCCTAAACATCGTTCAGCTAGTATTCTAAGTGCTTGTTTCTTAGACTTGGCACAACATGCTTTGCAAAATTTCTTTATCAACAGCAGAATTCTAAAGCAGATCCTGCACCTTCATGGCTCTATGATATGTGTGTACTCATATTTCTACCTACACAAGATTTTGAATGTTTTCAAGCCCTTTTACGAAATGAATAAGCTTGAAACATTTGTGTCATACTTCTCAGCAGAATAGCAAAAAGATTTCTCCCACTCCTGTTATTAACTCACCAAAAGAAAAATTTACATCCAGAATGGATCTGACATGAATATAGATAGTCCAAATGTCATTATACACTTTATGGAGATTTTTGCAGTTTGTTTCAAGTCGTTGGCATAAGCAATGTAAGACAATTGTTTAAAATATGACCTGTATGGAATACACAGAGGAAAGCATACCTGGACAGGAAAAATTGACCACATTGAAGGAGCTTCAACATGCTGCTGTATAATAAAGTATGCAATTTCAGGAATGCATTGATCAGGTGGTGAATTATTGGATCCCAAAAAAGTCTGGAAAAAACGTCGTCTTCTTCCTTCGTCTTCTTCCCACCAAGCACGCAGGGTGGAACAATCATGGCATGATGGAGCACACACCTATGGCCAAGTATTCCAAAAAACTTGTTATCTAAACTTCCAGCAGAAGGAAACTGTACTATATGTTTGGGAAAGGAATTATTCTACTTATGAGCATTGTCAAATTCCACAACTTCTGAGAATGCTAACAGGGAAAAGAACTTAATGGACTTCCCTCCAAGAACAAAAAGAATCAGGTATATACAAAATCCAGTTCAGAAGCATCAGAGTCATTGCCTACACTATAATACAAAAATACGTGGCATTTTTCTATCGAACAAGAAAAATTTTGTCTGGAAGAATATGCACTTATTCCATACTAACACTACTATTAAAAGCTTGATGCATTCATTAGAAGGACCACATGGCCAATATTAAGACCAAGAGTGAGTGCCCTATAGAATCATTTCTTTCTGGTAGAGAATATCACCCATCCAAGCCTCCAAAGGCACAATGATACAGAACACAAACCAAAAAGATATTCCAGATAGCAAAACTACCCTGACCACCAACTACAACCTCCAGGTTCAGGGTAAACTCAGGAGAAAGCTTACCCTTTGTGCTCCCAATCAAACAAATGCAATAATAGGGCAAAGGAAGACAGGACATAAAAAAAATAGGCATCTCCAATGAGTCAAAATTCAATACATACAACAGAAATTTCAAATAAGATTCCACCCTGCACATTTTTTACAGTATTACCATATTAGCCAATATAGAGGAGCAAAGGCCAAAAAAAGGACAATCCAAAAAAGTTCCATATAAGACTTGAAATATCTTTCTTTTATCTAAATGACAATGGTAAGTACAGCATCTAACTAACATGCAGTTAAGTTTGAATATAAACGAATTGCAAGTACATTTTCTTTGCAAGACAGTTATTTATATAGAGTTTGGTGCAAAACAATTAAGTTGCAAATAAACTATGTTTACAGTTAATTCTCTTCCATTCTACTATTTGGTGTTCAAATCATCCACTCAGGATTTAAAGTGGTTACTGTTTCTCCTTTCCCTCTGATTCCAAGGTCAACTCATACATAAAAGCGCCAATTTTGTTCTCACATAGTTTGACGATTCTACTTCAGTTAATCCCAAATCAGATAGAATATCCAAAAAGTGTGCCACTTAAAAGGTAAGTCGATGAATTCAAAAGAAAACAACTTTAGTGGCCAAAAGTTGACCATTCAAATAGTTTAGAGGTCATTTAGGTAAGAGGTTACAAAAAGAGAAGCAAACTTTTTGCTCTTGTTCATAGTTTAAGTAAAAGAGAGAGAGAGGGGGGAGGGGGGGCTTTACCAAACAATAGTTTGCAGAAATTGTTTGAAAATGACAAAGTGATCTACGGAGGGTTGGCATTAATATAGACCAAGTAAGCTTCAAAGAGTGAAGACTCTAGCAGACCTTACCGTCATATAGGGATATTGTGACGGAATACCAAATTCAAGACCCGGTTCACTAGGCATGCGTTGAATGCGCAATCCTATTAAACCTAGCTCCTGCATGACCTGCATCAATAAGATTCACCAAAAATAACAAGAAAGTATTAGTCATGGTTCTGAAAGAAGCTTGATATAGGCTTAAGAGATTGAGGAATAAAGGTATATAGTTCAGGCAGGGACGCTTTGTACAGGATGGACACAAGAAGGAATTAGACCAAGATCCTCCCCACAAGCCAGCATATCTGATGAGTTCAACAGTACAGGCAGAGTCTTCATCGCGTTTTGACGCCAAAGACTTTCTTGCCGATGGAAGTAGTAATCATTATACAGCCTTCTAAGAGTATTTTTGCTGTAGCAACAATGCCCAAAGAGATACTATAGTGTTAGAATATTTGTATATAAGAGAACTGAAAAATCTCATCTTAATTTTCTCTCAAGGACTAGAAACAAAAGTGAAATAATAAGTTGAATGCCAATACTAAATTTACGAAACCAATTTCATACCTTTTCAAGGTCAGACAGCAATAAATCAAATATACCAAAAAGTATCAAATATTAGGTACCTATGCTCATCTAATTCACGGAAGTTTGATGTATCCTCCATACTGAAACGAGGATAGAATTTTTTTGGATCTTCTGGATCTCTAATGAGCACTATATCCTGCCGGATATATTGATAGAATTAAATTCAAGGGACAAGGATCTCTAAAGGAACAACAACGACAAGACATCATGGCCATTATTACATATAAGTATGAAATCAGGATTGAATAACTCAAAATGAAACTTCTGATATACTTCCAAACATTATGCTTACCCTCAGAAGATCAAATAGCTGGAGTCGAAGTTTCTCTTCACTCTCTAACATCGTGGACTTCTCCAAGCATGACTTCAACTTGGATGCAATCTTTTTCTCCGTATTGCAGTCTTCTTTGAACTATTTTAACAAAATGAAAAGTACATAAAACAGTAACATACCCATTTGTAAGGTTGTCTAAGGGTTTGCAAGGATACGATTTGTTTCAACATGGAGAAGATAATAACCATTGCGATCACATGAGAAATCATGTAACATAAAATCAAAAGAGCACTGAATTCCTCTCTCTTTTTGTTGAGTTGTTTTGGTTCTTGAAAAATTTACATGTGCAACACCAGTTATCCTCACTGGAGATCTTTTAAGTTTGAATATCAAGGCAAGTATTAGGGCACCATAAAGTGGGAGAAAGAAGCACATTGACAATCTCACCATTAGCAGACTAAATAGTTACAAATGCTTAACAATATTAAACTTGTACTTTGCACCAGTGCCCCATAAATCATAGCCTTAGTTTGGTTTTACAACTAAACTATTTTTCAAACATTTTGCACTTGAAACTATATAGTATGATCGAAATACTTCATCAAATATTTGGTCACCTATAATAGAAGCACCACCATCTCGAGCAAACTAACCATTTCTCACATGCTTAGTAAAAAACTTCCTCTATTTGCAATCAAGCTAAGCCTACCCACTTATATGCAATAAGTGTCCAAGAAACAACATATAAAACCCTAAAAATCTATCCATGGATCAATTAGCTCAAGTGGAAGGCAGAACACATGACCACACCCATGATCTGAGTTTCCAAAGGCAACCATACATTAGTTCACAAAGCCCCCTTGAATGCAACCTCCAGCTTCTATTCCAAGAAGCACCTTCCATTTTGGCTTGCTTTGACCTTTTCTAAATTGATATGCCTAGTTATTGTTGTTTCAGAACATCCTTTGAGGCCCTTAATTTTCCTGGTGTTTCTTGAGAAAAAAGACAGGTGCAGGCAGTGGAGGAAGGTCAGGCTAATGCTTAGAGACGGTAGTGGGGTTGCAGGAACAGAGAAAGATTTCAGTGAAAGTTAATTGCATGTCTTCATCAGTTATCATTTGTGGTCCATAGAGGCCTGACCACTCAGTAGACTAACTGAAGCAACAGACATATAGTTTGTAATGCAGTGAAAAGCTAAGAGTAAAAATTAATGAAACTTAGATAAGAGGCAAAATAAAACAGCAATTAGATTTGGTCAATCTTCTCATTTTTGCTGTAGCAACTGCATATCAAACACTTTGCAATTTGGTTCTTTTCAACGAAAAGAATAAAAACTAAAACAGATGAAACAAGAAGAGAAAAGAGCAGAAAATAAAAAATTTGATACCAATAGGGAATGGGACTATTATGTTACTCCAACTCTTTGTTTTACCCCAACGTACCCGTGTTGACATGAAATGACATTGGTACTGGTACGAGAATCATTTGGGATGCTTTGGAAATTTTTTGGGTACTTTGACCATTTTGTCTAGTGGACGTTGATAATGAAGAAGGAAGAGAGGCGGGAAGCGAAGTAGAAAACTTTAGGAATTGCATATGAGAATGAAAGGAGGCCAGTCTAAAATTCTAAATTTCCCTTATATATATGAAATCTCTAAAACTCCCAAGGAAAAAATCCCTGTTCGATGTACATAATTTGTATATTTGCTAGTATCTGCATAGTACCTACATACCAGTATCCGTCTCTTTAGAATTGTCCCGTATCCTACTTTTAGATGATTGACAAACTACACACTTTGACAAATACCCATATCTGACTCTCACACCTGAGTCAGATTAACATAAGGGACTAATACTTCATGCTGATATCTATATAATAAGTAGCATTAAATCTCTAGACTAAGGTCAAGTAACACAATTGACAACCACAGTAACTTCCAAGAGAATATACTAGTATTTACTAGCAATCTAATGAAAGTATATGAATGGAATTTAAGCATGCTACTGTCATATGTCATTGGGTTAACATAGCCCGATGTGGTTGCTCAAGAATAATTATTCATACGATCACATGGCCCGCAAAGATTATTAAGTCCAAGCATTTTTTAGGTCCTAAAGTCACCTGGGTGACAGGATCAAACAAACTATAATTTTAAAACAATATTCATCTTTAATAGAGTTCTTCAAGAAGACAAAATCATCATTACATAGGAGAAAGGGCCACAACAATATTTGCATTTAAAAACTTTTCAGGCATGGAATCTATTCCACATAAAACTCAGGTTTGAAGACATTCTGTGGCAGCATTCAATGCTATCTTAAGATTAAATTCCTGTAAACCCCCAGAAAAAGGACCACAAAGGTGAAATGGGAAAGGTCTTCCAATCATTCCATGTATAATTCATCAAAAATCCATCCAAATTTGAGGGGTTCTATTGCTCTTCTTTCTGCGGGTAAACACCATAGGAGTGCTCAAAAGACCAAAGAAAGACTATTGTAATTTCTCCAGTGAGTAGATTGATAAGAAGCTTTCGATAGGAAAGAGAGTGAACTTGTTTGTTTGAAATCTATATCTACATATTTCTATGTTCCTTGTTACAATTTGGATCAAACAAAGATGAAATCAAATAGGAACAAACTGTTTTAAGAGCAGTATTATATAATAGAACTCCAGTTTAAGAGTCGCTCCTATAAACTTGTTAGCCATGATTAATTCTAAGATCTTTATCAGGCACTATCATTGGGATTAAAGAAGCTACAAGTCAATTAAAAGCCAGTTGTGAACAATGCTAGTTGAAAATGTAAAACAGATATTAGTGCTTAATATGGATTGTAACCTCATAAACATCTTTCTGAGATTCCTTCATAAAGATAGAAGCTACAAAGGCCCAAGAAGCTCCAAATTTGTTCTGAAAGAGCATAAGCAGAAAAAAAGTACAAATTGATTAGGAAAATTATGTAGTTTACTTTGTTATTAAGAATTATGAATTGATGTATACCTCTAATAACTCTCGCCTAATACAAGGACGGGTCAAGCGATCAAAGTCCCATATTCCTTCCTTTTCAAGCTCTTCCTGAGAAAAATTAATTAACATATAAAAGACAGGATAAACAATTATCTCCATGGCCTGACTGCTGCCCTTCAGCCATAAAACAAAACAAATTTGCTATTTCAAAACCCCAGCTACCTGGCTTAAAGGAATAGATGGTCGGAATTTTCCACAGAGACCAGTCATAGCATGATCTGGCAGTTCCCATATTCTAAAGAAACCCAAAATATGATCAATCCTGTAAGCTGTGAAGTATTTTGCCATCTGCATATTTCAACAAAGTATTTGAGGAAATTAGCCATGACAAAAGAATACTAGTTTGCAAAGGAGGGCTGAATGCCTGAAACAAATGTGCTCGAGGAGAACCTGCATCAGACGAGCACGCCACCAAGCATAGTTGTCTTTAGACATTTCTTCCCAGTTATAAGTCGGAAATCCCCAATTTTGCCCATTTTTATCAAAATAATCTGGAGGAGCCCCAGTAGAGGTGTTCATGCGAAACAAATTTGGATACACCCATGTATCCACACTATTCCTGTCAACACCAATTGGGAGGTCGCCTTTAAGAATGACTCCTTTCGTTCTGGCATATTCTGCAGCTTCTGACAACTGTAATTATCAAAAATACATGGTCATATACAAGATGGATTTTAAATGGTAAAATCACTATCCAAAACCAAATCTACTCACTTGTATGTGTAAATGGAATTGGATATAGTAGCGGAAGCAGATTATTTCATAGTGCAAGCTGTCTTTGGAAACAAGCTTCTCAAGCTGAAGAAACAAGAATTCAACTGTTACGAGGCAAACATGAAAAGAAACAGAAGCTTTTGCTATATAGCAGATATCAATTGCTATATGTAGCTCAATTTATGCTTTTGTGTAAAAGTACACGTGGAGGATTTTATAGGCTTAATTGGAGGAAGAAGAACAAGAACCAGAAGCGTAAAAAAGCACCTTGGCCTCCGAAAACTGAGCATAGCATCCCCATTGGCTGCGCTCTGATGTCTCAAAGAAGTCACGCAGAAAACAGAAAGCTGCGTAGGGTTTTAACCAATCCTGGTGCCAATCAAGTAAAAGAGAAAGGAGAGTCAGGTTGAAGAATTGCAATTGTGTCAAACAGGTAATCCCTCCGAACAAGCTTAAATTATATATGAGAATGGAGCTAGCACTTGTCCATTCTTGATACGAGAACAGGGGTGCTTTTAAACAATTCTCTTATATTTATGCAACTAGTAAAACTGCAGATTAAAAATGTAATCAGATGATCACCTTATTTTCAGCAAAAAAATTCTGGAAAGAACTTGAATTAAGAATCATATCCTTCTCCAGAGAAAAAACTTTCTTAGCAATAGATAGCTTTGCAGCCATGGTAGCTTCATAATCTACATCCTGTAATGACAGAGAGCAAAAGAAGAGATTACAGATTCATCTTATAAGTGTATAGATTACCTCGGCATGGCCTAAATTTCTCTGGGTAAAACCTTTACATGATCCCCAAATCCACAATGTGAATCTCCAGATCATGACATTTTTAGTATCAGATCCTACCAAGTCAGGATCTGTTAAATACTAAGATTAAATTTTCTTTGCTTAATACTTTTTGTGTTTGTGAGGAACCAAAGTTAGCAAATTATCCCTAGGCTAATAAACCTGAATGCTTAAGCATTTTATGGTGTATTCATTTTCAGTTGGACCTAATTGATTGAGTTGTTATTCTAAGCACAATATTCCATCCGCACTCTAAGAGCCTTGCTCCATGCAAATTAAATATGAAACCAGGATAGCCCTTAGCCGTAAATATTTACATTTTGACAGCCAAACTCCCTAAAAAGAAACTGAAGGGATTCTTGCAACATTATATATCACTGACAATATATCTTTTTCTAATTACCTTTTTATATTTTATCATCATTGACAATATACAGAACATGGCAATAAGATGCCAGCCATAAATAAGAGATCTGAAAGTTAGTAGGTCTGACATCTGTAAAAAACACTTTTACCACAAGGAAAGACACAAGAACATGAGCATAATGAACACATTAGCTTTGGTGCTGCGTGAACTTATGCTTTCCTTCCTGAAAACAAGTTTATTAGTTATAAAGTTTTTCTCCTTTCAAAGTTAATGGAACAATGCAACATCAGATTCAATTAGAAATGGATTTTCAACCATGCAAGTACCATTACCAAACAATGTAAACGATCTTAGAGTCTCGTCTGAAAGTATTAAGATCCAAAACAGTCAAGTCATCCAACCAAACTTGTTTTGATCAATTTATAGCTAAGTTCACTACCTTGTCAGGGCAAAACTAGCCTAAGCACTATGGATTTGTAGGGATCATGTCATATATGATAGTTACTATACTGGCCAAGAGATGCTGATGAGCAATTTGACAAACGTTATTGTCTTCACCTTTTGTTTGTTGTTTCAAAATCATGAACACAAAAATAAACATATTTTATGAATGTTCTGCATCAACCTAAGACATCACAAAAGGAACGAGTCACTGTAGTTTAATGCACTCTGGTGCTGAAAACTCATTAGGAGCAGGTTAGTGCTATATGCATGAAATGATCTTTCCACTCTCATTGAGACTCACTGCTACCCCTCCCTATGTCACCCTTCCCCAACCCAAGAGCCCATGTAAAGCCCACTCCCCCTCTCTCCCAGCACACCCTCCTCCTCCCACTTGACTCCCCCTCTCCCTCTTGGTCTTCAAACAGCCCCCTCCCGCTCTTTCTCTCCTCACCGTAGTCCACTGACTTTTCAAGACCCAGGTCAACCTTTACACCCTATAGCCGACCACCTCCTGGACGAAATCAATTTACATTCAGCTCACTTTTGGACAAAATCATTGAGAACTTTGCTCCGGGAGCAATCTACTCACAGATTCCTTAGCTCCAGGTGGTGATGGTGTTTACATTCTTGACAACAGTTTGGTTGATGCGTGCTTGGTTGTGTTTGTGCTAGAGTAGTGTGCATCTCTCCCTGCTGCCATGAGAAGTCTGTGGTGGCTATGCACAGAAGGAAGCGAGAGAGAGAGAGAGAGAGAGAGAGAGAGAGAAGAGATCTGCTGCCTGCTGGCAGAGTTGTCACAAAAGGAAGGTGAAAGCAACTGAGATGTGAAAGAATCAAAATGGGAAGAAATAAAAATAAAGAAAGATAAAGATAATGATACAAATATAATTTTGTTAAACAAAATTTATTGCTTATCTGATTCATTTAACTTTGTTGTAAAGAAATAACATAAATCATGCACTAATACAATCTGTTTTACTTTTCACCGACAAGTTGAAACCACAAACAGTCATCAAAATGCCACTTATAGAGCAGCACAAAGCTTATATGTCAAACGTGATTTGTGATTCAAGTGTTTACATAGTAAATGATGAGTTCTAGGGCTTAGCTAACAAATGCGCTGAAGTTCAAACAAACATAATTTTATGAATCAGGTAAATAAAACTTTAGCACTAAATAGTGCAAAGAGAAAGGAAAAAGTTTATGTGATTTATTTAGTAATTGGAGTCCACGAAATTAGGCTTTTGCTAACTTGGATTGACTGGAAATGATTCTTATGCTGCCAATTTTGATGCAAGATCTTGAAAGAATTCTAAATAATAATATGGAGAAAAGAACAAAAGATGAGACAAAAACCTTTAGATCAAGCTGCGATCTTGCCTTCTCTATCTCTTGCTGTGAAATTCAATAAAAGAATATAAAAAATCAAGTTAAAGAGCTACATCCATAGGGCCAGCAATTACTATGCACAAAATTTAGTGGTATATCCAATAAGAAGAATCATTACTATCAGCACCTTGATTTCCTCTGGAATTTTATCAGAAAGTGCCTGCACTCTTAAGTACAACGGATGCAGCGCAAATACTGAGAGAGAGCTGCATAACCAAAGTAACAAGGAAAGAGATTATGTGACTAACAGTTTGATCCATAACAAACTTTTCATTTACACTAAGTCATGTAATTAGTACAGGTCACCCAAACAAGCAATCTTTTCTTACATCTCCAAGGCCAGGAAAAAATCAAACATAAAAAATGAAAGGACAATTGCATCGTGATTACTTTTCATCTTGACCTAAGGTCATTAGCATATTGTTGCCCCAGCTAAACATGTAATGTTCAAATTTTGTAGATTCACCAAGAAATTATATCTTCAAAAGTTAAAGATTTGAAAAAGATACAGAGAAAATGTGTCAGAACAGAAGACTGAAGATATGCCACTATATCAGCTCTAAACCACATCATATGGCAAGAAATACAATTGATCTCACCTGTATGGATATGAATCCCACCACATTCCATGCACTGATGTATCATTAATTGGCAAAAGCTGCACCAAATGGAACCCAGACTCAACTGCCCAATCTACTAGTAACTTGAGATCCAGGAACTCGCCCACTCCTAAATCTTCCTCAGATCGGACAGAGAACATAGGAATTGCAACACCAGCTCCACGCCAAGGCATTTCCTAAGACAACAAAAGAATTAGTTGTCTGATCATTTGTTGTTGCTTCATAATCAGGAAAAGTGTAGAAAGAGTTAGTTTCTTGCAATCGCTTACTCGCATCAAGCCATCCGAACAAACAATGTACTTTGGTTGACCACGTGAGAAATCAACAGTAATCTCTCGATTTGATCCAATTTCTACAGATAATTTCCCTGTCTTGCCATGTTTAACGTATCTGTATGTGAACGGAAGTTAAGGCTTAAAGGGGAGAGAGAGAGAGAGAGTAATATGTAGAATAAAGTCATTTAAAAGGATATTTTAGAGGGAAGTCATCCTTTTGCATTACACAATCCCCTTGCCAAACTGATTCTCCAGCATAATTAAGCTTAAGTCCTCCCTGAGCCTTCCACTGTCCCAGCTTCAAAGGACTACCAAGTACATAAATCTGCGGGAGAAATTTTGAATTCATATAAGAAACACTCAGAACAAAACAATTGACAATTTGGGAGGAAACGCGTTCTTAGTATTAAAAAAATCACATGTCAAAAATCAAAAAACATACCGATGTTCCTTCTTCTATGTTGGGACAGCAGATTCTGAACTGCACAATAACTGAATCTGCTGAGAAAGCTGATCCACATAAAAATGGTGTTAAAGATACCACAGAAGTTTCAAAATGAATTTTGATATCTGAAGGACAAAGCTATGTCAAACTCAGGATACCTTCCTCATCCAACTCTCTCTGATTTACTCCAAGAGGTCTCTCAATGTCCAAACTCCAGCTTCGTTGAAAAATAACATTCTTAAATGCACTGCTGAAAGGTAGAGCATCAGACCCGGTCTGCATAATGGATGTTACCATGTCAAGATTTCAAGACTTAGAAAACCAAATTTATTTCAACAAATATTACTTTTCAATAAGAAGAATCCCAACGGAAAATTAGTTAGCAAAAAGTGCAGGAACCCAGTCTTTATTAACTCATTCAAGAACTTTAGGGGAACAAATGTGCAACAATCTATTATGACTCCCGAGACACATGACCCAGGAGTAACAAGATTTCTTAGGATAAGTCAGTTAAGCCTCCTTCAGATACATGCTAAAAAGGCCCGAGGAACGAAGCACTGAAGAAACAAATCAAAAACCAAGTTCAATGTGTGGCAGATACAAAGTCACATGCAGATGGAGGAAACACAAAGCTGATACCATGTCAAACGAACATTAGCATCTAACAAAAAACTTTTGGTAACCGATTAGTGGTGCAAGATCTCTATTTACTTGCTCACAAAGTTTTGCAGACTTAATATGAGAAAGAATTTAACAAACTTAGAAAGGTATTTTATGTTGTTCTTCATTGGTCTAATCTCCAAAAGTCAGTTTGAGTGACTATAAGAGTATTCAGGACTGACTTCCAAAACAACATTCTTTTCAAGTGGAAAACAAGGAGTAACTGGATTTGTATTTTACAAATAAATAAATAATTAAATAAAAGGAGTTACTGGATAGAAGCGAAATACTAATCCAATAGCATTAGCTTCTATAGAAAGCCAAATCTTGGTGGTATTATTCTATGTGCAAGGAAGGTAGGCAGGCTCTTAATTTTTCTCATGAATGCCTGTTTGATGACTTTTAAAGTTGAACAAAGTGTTTCACTCTGAATTAAGTCAGCTCAACAAGAAAGATGATAAGGAAAATAGGAATGAAAACGTGGTAACTTTAACAGAAAGTCCAGAAAAGTGTTAACAAAGCTGAAATCCCAAGCACCAGAAACTATATAATGATTTTCAAAGGTAAAGACATAAAGTTGTAAAATTAATTCCCTCCTGTCTGTCCTCATATCTTTAACAAGCTATTTCTCATAATAAACAGAAGGTTGCCTATTTATCTGTCATTTTAGCAATTATTTCTGATATAGACCTGTCTATTATTTTCATATGACCATGCAAAACCAGAGATGTCCCATGATGTTAACAGTTAATCTATAACGCCACCACATATTACGGCTTAGGTTTCTATCAACAAGTAAACATATCAGCAATTCAAGCATTTACTAGTAATTCTTTTGCTAAACCAAATTAATTTTACTTGAATATTTGTATAGTCTTATACATCATTCATAAATATGTAGAGGCCCTTTGAAACATATTTAGAATGAAAAGAGAAGGATCTATTCATATATATAAAGAGTTGGGAGAAAATGGTGTAATCTCTGTCATTTTATTGACAAATCAAAGAATATAATCCCTGTACACATTGTAACTTCCACCTCAAATAAATATTCTCTATAACAGTGAAACTGAACTGGCAGTAATACACTCCACATTGGAACACTTGTATGGCACAGGAGTTGTCAAATGACATTTAGACGGCTCAGACTTTGAACGAATTGGCATCATACACAATGACTTGCAAAAGAGTTTACAAAAGTCTCCCTGCAACATGTTACCAGTAAGGTCCATGTTCAGCATATATGTTGTTCACTTTTGATACCAGAGAAATTTACTCCCATTACAAATGGGAAGAATGTTTAGAATTTAATAAGTAAATATCATTTTGTTGCACATACACCATAAGATATAGTCTACTTTTAAGAGGGACATATCCAATTAATGTAATGGGAAACATATCCAAAAATAACAAAAGGAATAAATTTCCCAGTTTTCACATATACAGACCTGCCATAGATCATGAAGCTCAACCAAATGTCCACTTTGAACACCTTCAGGTAGCAAAAGCTTCCTTTTGTTCCCAACCTCCCATCTCAAGACATTTCTCTCATCATCCACCACATAATAGTTGTACTCACATCTGAAGTCAGCAGGAACAGGTATACCCCCAGACCATATGAGTTCCCCATCTTGGTTATATGGACTCAATAACAGACCTTTCTTCACATTCCATGCACCAAGAATTGGCTCAGAACCACACACCAAAAGATGCTGTCCCCACTTAGTATAGTAAGGTATTCTGAAGCTCACTGTGACAGACTTCAGATTCTTGGTCTGGGTAAGCAAACCCAAATTCAAATTCACCATAGTTTCTCTAGAACTTCAGTTGCACCCTGGTCAAATTTATCAAGAAACTAATAAAACCAATCTTACAATTCTCAACCCTTCAGATTAAAAGAGAATCAATATAATTTGTGGAACCCTCTAAATCATGACCCTCACTTGATGACTTCTAATTCACGTAGTTTAGCTTACAAACTAATAATGACAGATGGATTTTTTTTCCCAATGCCGCAGCTCCGAAATGTATTACACTAAATTACTCAAAGATAGATAATTTTACACCGAACCAAAATAAACCCACCATAGAAATTTCGTTCATTTGATGCACAAAGTATCAAAAAGTTAACCTTTCTAATACAAAATCTCAGAAAAAAAAAAAACTGCAAGAACAGCGGGAAAAAGGTAAGAGCGATTTTTAGCACATCCAAGATTCCATTTCTATGAGGATTGATTTAAGCACTGATTACACTCCCTTAATACATCAACATTACCGAAAACCAATCCGAACCCAGTTCAGTGAAGCATCAAGTTAACACATCATACAGTGGAAATGCGCAACCCTGCAGTAATCATAATAGATTGACCATTTTATAGCACATCCAAGATTCCATTTCTATGAGGATTGATTTAAGCACTGATTACACTCCCTTAATACATCAACATTACCGAAAATCAATCCGAACCCAGTTCAGTGAAGCATCAAGTTAACACATCATACAGTGGAAATGCACAACCCTGCAGTAATCATAATAGATTGACCATTTTATAATAAAACTGCAACAAGTAGACAATTAAATTTAAAATATTCATAGAATTGATTCACAAGGTACTCAAAAATTGATCTTTTTACACAAAACTAGACTAATAAACATAAGTAATCTCCAATAAGCCCACAAAGTACGGAAAAAGACTGGATTTTTGGCGCAACAAAAGATGGAATTCCAAGACTATGAACTCAAGAACTGACCAGAATCTATCAATACATCAACCATCAGTGAAAAACAATCAAAACCCATTTCACTATACAATCAAATTGGCAGACCTTCGTGTCAATTGAAGTCCGGTTCAATGAGCTTCAAACCTTCAAAGAAAATGACCGATAATGTTGTTCTGCAAAGAGGAGAAGAACACATATAAGTGCCAAGTAGAATATAGAACGTGGGCTGTGCTTGTTCTTTCCTTCTAAATACATGCCAAAAAAGGGAGAAAGAAACAAGTTTGGTTTATGTCATGCTACATGTTTGTGCGCGTGTCACATTCAAGAATCAGTAGATTTTTATTATGCGAGAAAAAGTGAGAAATCAGAAGAGGAAGCTGTGAGATACCTTCTCTATGAGATATTTTTTCAAGTGGTGAAAGGCGTCTTTTAGTGGGAAGAAAGGAAGCAGCAGAGAATTGCAAATAGGAAACGGGAAATTGCATTGATTGCTTAGCTCTGCAATCACGAGCGTGTGACAGTTGGGAGACAGAGTTTTAGGCTCCTCGTAGTCAGTGAAATAATGCAGTTGGGAGTAATCCACTTTGCACCCCTATAACTTTTGTTATCTTGGACTTTGTACCCCAAACAAATAATTTCGGAAACTTTGTACCCTTTTCTTTAAATTTTTTTTTTTGGATCAATCACTGCAAGAAACTTTATATCCTTTTTTTACCTTTTTTTTTTGGATATTGTGATTTGTTTGGAGGGAATGGTGATGATCCAAAGCCGAAAGGAAGGGGATGAAGACATAAAAACTAAATTTGTTAGGAAGGAAAAAAAATTAACTTTCTAAATGAAATATCAAGAAGGGAAAAATTATTTCTAAATGAAATATTAAGTTTTAAGTACATATTAATTTGATATAATCATTAAGGTAGAACGGTTAATTAAACCCCTAGAGGATTAATTATGTTTCAAAAAGTAATATAAATAATTTCTATGATTTTGAAGCAGTCATTTAGACTATATTAATGTTTACTCCAAGTGATGATAATGTTATAAATTCATCAAAAGTGAATGTTTTTTAAAGAACTATTATCTTTGCAATATTCCAACAAAATGTTTGCCATTTGATGTAGGAGTGGACAAAATTATCCGCTAACCCGAAAATCCACCGTATCTAATCCAATCAGATCTGAAAATTAAGATACTCGATCTATATTATTTAATCGAGTCAAAAGAGGGTTGGGTACCGGCTAAAATGCGGGGCAGGTTAGGGTTACATAATTAAAAATCCGCGAGTATCCGACCCACCCCACATATATATATATATTTTATTTTTATATGCATACTATAAAATAATATTTTTTAGAACTAAATAAGTAATTTCTATAAATATGAGAGACTATAGTTTATTTACAAGATTCATCTGTAGAGATCATGATCTTATGTTTTATATGACCTGACCCTATCTCAGCAAGTACTCTATAACCAAGTACCCGCTGATATGCAGGGTAGATAAGGATTAAAAAATGGCTGACCCGCAAGTTACATGTCAGGTCAGCCAAATAGTGGACGGGGCAGGTACTCAACCCACGCCTACCCCTAATTTGATGTGTACGTTTTATCTTTGAATAAAGAAACTTTACTCCAAATTGCTTAAAACATTAAAATCACAATGTAATGTTTTGGATCTGTTTAGGGTTGTAAATCAAACAAAACAATTTGGTACTCAACTTGAACTAGATTCGAACTAAACTCGTTCAAGTTTGTTTGTTTAGGTATCAATCCAAACCCAAACATGATTTCAAACTCGAAAATATTAATGAACCAATCATAATTTTTTTGTTGTCCGACTTGATATGTTCAGAAACATATAAGACAAGTAAATTCGATAAAAATATACATATAGTTTCCCTACTTAACTTCACTTCTTTCCTTTCCATATATTACTTATTTTAAGAGATAGCAAGCATATACTACTCTCGTCTCTTGAAAAAGCATAACTGGTTTCACCGTAATAGATTTCTTGAATATCATAAAACAAAAATTAAGGGAAAAAACAACATATTAGGGTGAATATCTCTATACAATACAATATGAAATTTCAAATTAAGTCAAGTTTTGATTGTATGTGTTTGAATTCGATACTTTGACGAGTCAAACCAAACTTTTCGTAAACATACATCTAAAATTTCAAACCAAACCCAATCAAACACAAACCAAGTTCAAACATTTCATTTAATCTTCAAACCAATCATGAAGATACCTCTGTTTGATGAAGCTTGTTTTCAACCCAAGATCTGTTGAGTTTAAAATGGTACATTACTTCACAAGCTTTGTTTAAAACAGCTGAGATCCTTTCAAGAATTCTTGCAATGCCTCGAGATGCTATACAAATGAACTCTATGATGCATTCAGTTTCACTCTTAACCCATGTTATCTTTAAAAAAAAAAAAGTGGTATTATAAGTGAAACATTAATGTTATCATCTCTATAAGTTCAAAAATTAAGAAATGGAAGAGATGAGTTTCTTCTCTATTCATAGTGCTCGTCAAAGTAATGGACGGGAAGTTTGAAGAGTCTTCCAGAAGCCCTGCCTTGGTTTGGGTGTATTGCAAAGTCCAAATAAATAAGCAGGGCAACTTTGACTTTCAAATTTATAATCAGCTTGATATAAAAGTTTTTTTAAATATAAATGGGAGGTATCGAATTCGAAACTTTTCACTTATACACTTTCTTCACCTAGACCATCGAATTCATCCCTTTCTTGACCTGAAATTAGATGATTAAAGTATATAGCAAAAATTGATAGTTGGAGGATTTAAAATGCTGAAACTAGTGGATTGACAGCTACTTCATCCTTCTTAAGAATTCTCGATCTTCCTATTCCCTTCTGCCAAAATTTCCCTTTTTTCTGGGTTATTTTGTTACAAGCAGATGGATGTAATCACGGATGATAGAAAGCCTACACATATAGTAATCTAATCTAGTGCATAACTTTTATGACATAAATTTTCTCATTTGTCTTCTCAATTATGGACATAAACTCAACAGAATACCAAAACCTATAAGGAACTCCAATACCACAATGAATTGGCCAATTAGTTAAATGAATCAGTAGACTATTCCAACCCATTCTTTACTCAAAAGCAGTATCCGTTTGTATTTATTTAGTTGTTAAAAAGTTGCTGCAAATAGAGAAACCAGTTTGGGCTTCAATATTCGTAACTAAATTCGACAAAACTGAAGTTATGTAATGCAATTAAAATTAGTCATCTTCTTTGGTCTTACTATTTTCACAGAAGTTAAAATTAGAAAAGAAAGAACCAAAAAAAAAAATTCCTATTAACATATAAGTTACAAAAACTCGAACATGGTACGCAAAAATATGTCAGTCAGGTAGAACTGAAAACAAGTTGAGTCGGAGAAAGATATGTTCAGAATTGGTTTGAAAATTAAAAGAAATGTTTGAACTTGATTTGTTTTTAAAATTTTTTTGAAAGAAACAGATCGAGTTTGGTTTGAAATTTCAGATGATATGTTCACGAGCTTGGCTTGGCTTGTCAAAATATAGAGTTCAAGCACATACCATCAAAACTTGGATCGGTTTGAAATTTTATAATGTATTATATAGAAATTTTCACCCGAATTGTTGCTTTTTTTTCTTAATTTTTGCTCTTTGATATTCAAGAAATCTATTACAATGAATTAGAAATATAATTAAAATCAATTATGCATATTCAAGAAACAAGAGTATTATATGAGTGCTATTTTGGAAGATAAGTAATATACGATAAGAGGAAAGAAGTGGAGTTAAGAATGAAAACTATAGGTATATTTTTACGAAGTGCCTTATACGTTCTTGAACATATCGAGTTGGACAACATGAAAATCGTATTTGATTCAATAATATTTTCAAGTTTGAAATCATATTCAGGTTTCGATTGACACCTAACAAATAAGTTTGAACGAGTCTGATTCGAATCAAGTTCAAACTAAGTACCGAATTTGCTTGGTTCGTGTCTTGTACGGTTGCACCTACAATTGACTCCCTAATTTGCCACAAGCTTTCGAAGAAAATTTGGACCGTCCGTGCAACTCGAATTTTAGTCTGGACCCCTATGATGAATCTAAGCGTCAACTATTGTCTACGGTTGCACTTTCAACATTAGTGAACCCCGATCCAAGCTTGTCAATGATGCTGATATCCACAATGTGACAACTGGAAAATTCGCTTATATTTTCTTAAAATTCCCTCTTATTTTGATTAACTTACTTTATAACATCTTTACTACGCATTTACTCCCTCAATAGTTGTAATGAATAAGAAATTTAAGAGTTTTACCCTTAGTTTTATAGTTCGGGTAAACTAGGGTTTTTACGTCTTTCGGTAGTGTGATTACTCGGTACGGAGTGTGTACTGAATTTGGTGGTTAAGAGTGAGTTTTAGATAAGAAAAAGTGTATGATTAGAAGTAATAATAATAAGTTAGTGAATTATAAGTGAAAACCCTAGTACGTGCGAGTTAAGGAAAAACGGTGTGAACCGACTTGTACCGTTCGCTACCGATTGAATACACCACTTGAACACTACTTTATTACCTTAATATTCTTGCTTT
Organism: Coffea arabica; assembly: GCF_036785885.1. Taxonomy (NCBI): domain Eukaryota; kingdom Viridiplantae; phylum Streptophyta; class Magnoliopsida; order Gentianales; family Rubiaceae; genus Coffea; species Coffea arabica. Next base: position 26,092,908 of record NC_092321.1, read on the forward strand.
TATTTCAGCTAATTAACCCTAAAATATCTCTTAAACCAGCCACAATCTTTGACCAAAGAAAAGAGGAAAAAAAGGAAAAAATTGAGAGTTAATCCTACGGCGACACTTGGCGGCCATCTACCTAACTTTGACCAACCAATTTCCTTCATTTTTATCACCAAATTCACTTCATTTCCTCTTCATTTCTGTACATTCTGGCCGAGCTTCAAGAGAGAAACTAGCAACTTTCACCTTGAATCCATCCTTGTTTGAGTGCAAGCAACCGAACTCAACTGATTAACCTTTCCTTTTGTGCTTGGAAGACTTGGAGTGCTAAAAATTTGGGAAGAAAGTGATGTGTTTCTCACTTCCAAGGGACTTTTGGAAGGTGTCATGGCTGCCTTTCCTTTTTCTCTTCCTTAATCTTGTTTAAGTTTGGATAGAATCTTATATTCTTGGCTTGAGATGGTTAACTTGTTAGTTTGGCATGATATGTTGGATTGTTGAGCTAGGGTTTGAGATTTTTAGTGTGTTTATTGTTGTTTACATAGTATATGATGTGGAGGAGCTTGGATAGGGACTTGGGTAGTGATTCAAGACATGAATGTGATTAGTAAGCATTGAATCATTAAATTTCCAGCTTTAGAGAGGAACCTGTCCATGTTAGAGGCCGAATCAGGCCTAAGTCAAAACATGAAAGTTGTAGGTAATGGAGTTATATAGCTGCCTATAAAATTTCAGCTCAATCGGAGTACTGTAGCATATGAAATGATAAAATTACCCCTGACTACCAAAATGCACTATTTCGCTGACAGTTTTCTGTTTTCTCTGAGATTACACATTTTCACCATGAAAATAAATAAATTGGCTGTCGATGTCTTCAAAAGACTTGTAGTTCTCTATCTTAGCTTCGAAACGGTATAAAGTGTACCCCAAACTGATAGGCATAACTTCAGTTGTAACCGAAACGCCAAGAGACGTCAAACCTGCTATTTTGTTGTTTGTCCTTAAACTTGGTTTCCATTGAATCATTAAATTTCCAGCTTTAGAGAAAAACCTGTCCTATTTCTGACCTGTTTAATTCGTCCATGTTAAAGGCCGAATCAGGCCTAGGTCAAAACATAAAAGTTGTAGGGAATGGAGTTGTATGGCTGTCTGTAAAATTTCATCTCAATCGGAGCACTGTAACATGTAAAATGATAAAATTACTCCTGACTGTCAAAATGCACTGTTTCGCGGACAGTTTTCTGTTTTCTCTGAGATTGCACATTTTGACCTTGAAAATGAACGAATTGGCTGTAGATGTCTTCATAAGACTTGTAGTTCTCTATCTTAGTTTCGAAACGGTATAAAGTGTACCCCAAACCAATAGGCGTAGCTTCAATTGTGACCGAAACGCCAAGAGACGTCAAACCTGCTATTTTGTTGTTTATCCTTAAACTTGGTTTCCGGTCACATTACTAGTATTATTATGTAATCGAATGACATTTAGCCTAATTGAAGGGCTATTGTGGTAACATTGCTTGTGTGTGACATTGGGGCTGAATCGATGAAAATAATGAAACCACAAATGGCTGGAAAATAGCTATAAACAAAGGGCATGCCGCCCAAATTTCCAATCGAGAACTAGGCGTGTGTACTTGTGATTCGAGCGAAGAGTTGAGGTTGAATTGAACTTGAATTGCCTAGATTATTCGAGTCCTCTTTCATAGAGGTATATAAGCTAGAATTTGGCTGAAACTTGTACCCTTGGAAAAATGAAAGTAACGACTAATAGAAATACGTTTTCCTCGTCTCTTCGACTCAAATGGGGATTTCAAAGTTTAATCGTTTCAAAGTTTCAAAATTTTAAGAGCGAACATGAGTTTTTTAGGACATGATAAGTAATACCAATATTCTCCAAATGAGTTTCAATTACTTGATTTTCATTAAACGAAACGTTTAAGTGTCGAACCTCAGTTGATTTTCAAAGCTCTTAAACGATGTTTTATCGCAGATTTGGACTCCCAACAAGGAGTAATACCTGAACGTGATCCGTAGAAGCACTATATCTTTGGTGAGTGCTTCCAAATACCTAATTGAACTTAACACTTGTTTTTCATACTTGACCAATGTGATTAAATGATATATGATTGGTTTGATCGGGAAGAGTGTACTTTATCGCATTTGCTCTAATGTGATATATTCTTGTTCAGTGATTGCAATTGAATCGATATATATGCATATGATTCGTACCTTGTCTGGAATTCCAGAAACCCTGTGGCTAGTTATTCGAGTTGAGTAATGAACTTGAGGTCTCTTGTTTTGTCGAGTGGAGTGATACCTCCTCGACTAATCAGTATACTCGAGTATTATCACTAGTATTTATTGAGGATTTTGGGCCCAATAGGGGGTTTGGATGGTGGACGGAGATTGTAGCTAAGTGGTGTTCTACTGAACTGATTACTTTACTTGAAAGTTGACGGAGTGTCAACTACTACTTGATCAAGCTCTGGTAAAGTAATGGGAACATGGTTCTTGAGAGCCACTTGTATCCTTATACTTTGATTGTTATTCGTAGTGTTATTGTTTCTTTTAGAAAAGAATTTTGCACTCGCTCATTTTGAGATTTGCTACTTGAAGTGTTATTGCTCATTTTCTTGACTTGTTATGCTCGCTATTTTCCTATTTTGATACTTTTACTTTTAAATAATGGTCAACTTGCTATTTGGAACCTCACTGGCCTTTTAACTCATTCCACGCCATTTGTTTTTCTTACAGGGGGTATGAGCGTGGCGTGAGACTTGTACAGACTAGCGTAGTCTAGTTTTTTTGAATTTTATAATTGTACTCGCACTAGTCGCTTGATTAGGGTTGAATGTATTTAGAACTCCAATCTTTTGATGTATTTGGGGTTGTATAGATGTTTGAGACAGAAATGAATGTAATTGTACTTGTCAAACTTGGTAACTGTTATTTCCTTTATTCTTGAGGTTGTACCCTATTTTAGTTGAAATGAGTGAGTGAGTCCTAGCGAGAGTTGGCAGGCGGTCCGCTAAACCCTGGGGTACGCCCTAGGGGGAGGTGGGGTCGTCATAGATGGTATCAGAACTCTTATCGAGCCCGTGCCGGGAGAGGGTTCTCGGACTGTGGGGATTGGCTTGCTAAGGGTGGAACAAATGTCTATTGTTGGGGACCTTAGATATTTATATTGGGTAGAAATCTCAAAAGTGGTTGATTTCCTCTTGAGCCTATCTAATTCGAGTGGTGAATTATCATATTTTCGGATTCCTGTACCTGAGTACCAAAGAGTGATACCTTTATGATAAGTCGATATCTCGAGTAATATGAGGATAAGTCTGGATGGCGAAATCCAAGGCACGGGGAATACGAATAATCTGAACTTGGGATATATTGAAGATATTAGTGAGATGTGGGACCCTTATTATTCACGTGTACGTTAGTTTTGATTAAGTGTAGTGCTTGAGCAATACCTAGGGTTAATGTCCCACAGGACATGTGAATTGTTATGATATGTATATAAAGAAAGTATGTTATTTTCAATGTGTTCTATTATTTTTCGTTTTATGATTTAAAAATGCTTTTATCGAACTTTATAACTACTTTATTTTGCTTATACTTATATAGGCTATTGTTCAAAAGAGGTATGGAGGGTAGATGGAGTCAAAGACGTGGAACTACTCGAGGGCGCGATTCTAGCCGTGGCCGTGGGGGTAGACAGGCACAGGAATCGATGTAAGAACCAAGAGAGGAAAGAGGTGAAACAGTGGAACCGCAACCTGGACCCCGAGAGGAAGGGGGAGATCAGGTGGCAACGGCGATTCAACAGATGACAAATATCCTTGCTCATTTGGTAAAGCAACAGGGTCAAACCCCTGTGAATCAATCTAGGGATCCTGAAATGGGACAAGATAGAGCCCTAGAGAGATTCCAAAAGTTTTCCTCTCCTAAGTTCCTAGGAGGGCAGGACCCTGAGATAGTTGAGAAATGGTTAGAAATCATGATTAATATATTCCCTGCTTTAAATTACGCGAAGAAGAGACAGGTGCATTTTGCTATTTTTCAGTTTGAGGGACCGGCTAGAACCTTGTGGAATGTAGTTAGAGTTAAGTGGGAGAGAGAGGGAACTGCATGGACTTGGATGAACTTCGTGCGAGAGTTTAACGAGAAATATCTCCCATCGATAGTCCAGGAGAAAAGGGAAGATGATTTTATTAAGTTTCATCAGGGAACCCTAAGTGTATCTGAGTACGAGACTCAGTTTACTAAGCTATCGAAATTTGCTTCCGAATTGATAGCTACGGAGCAAAGGAGGGTTAGGGAGTTTGTACAAGGACTCAATGTGGAAATACAGGAGGCCTTGGCAGTGACATAAATTAATACTTTCTCCGAGATTCTTGAGAAAGCCCAGAGGATAGAAATTGTTAGGGCACAAGTAAGGGTCTTTCATGCAAAAAGGAGGGGTGCACCTGCTGGAGGTCAGGAGCAATTACATGGTAATCTAGGTAGGCCACCCTATAAGGTGAGTTGAGGAGCTGGTGGTGTACGGATTTCGAAGACACTTAAGAAAGTTACTCCGAGAAATGCCGTACAAGTAGATCAAACCCCAATCCCTCACTTATCTTGTGGATATTGTTGGAAGACCAATCATACTGAAGATAATTGTTGGCGAAAGGCACAAAAATGTTTATGGTGTGGTAGTGTTGAGCACCAGCTTGTAACTTGCCCCCGCAGGTCACACCTAAACCTTGAACAAGCAAATGTAGAAGGGACTAAGCCAAGGGTGCCAGCTAGAGTGTACGCCTTGGACCAACAGGCAGTACCTGAACCATCGGAGGTAGTAGAAGGTACGATACGCGTTTTCTATTATTTAGCTAAATTTTGGCCATGGTGAGACCTGGGAGCTAGAAACGGACATGCAAGGAAAATACCCAGAGTTATTTATGACTACATGTATGAATTTCGAGGTCGAAATTCTTTTAAGGTGGAGAGAGTGTGACGACTGGAAAATTTACTTATATCTTCTTAAAATTTCCTCTTATTTTGATTAACTCACTTTATAACATCTTTACTAGTCATTTACTCCCTCAATAGTTGTAATGAATAAGAGATTTAAGAGTTTTACCCTTAGTTTTATAGTTTGGATAAACTAGGATTTTTACGTCTTTCGGTAGTGTGATTACTCAGTACGGAGTGTGTACAGAATTTGGTGGTTAAGAGTGAGTTTTAGATAAGAAAAAGTGTATGATTAGAAGTAATAATAATAAGTTAGTGAATTATAAGTGAAAACCCTAGTACGTGCGAGTTAAGGAAAAACGGTATGAATCGACTTGTACCGTTCGCTACCGATTGAATACACCACTTGAAAACTACTTTATTACCTTAATATCTTTGTTTTTATTTCAGCTAATTAACCCTAAAAAAATCTCTTAAACCAGCCACAATCTTTGACCAAAGAAAAGAGGAAAAAATTGAGAGTTAATCCTACGGCGACACTTGGTGGCCATCTACCTAATTTTAACCAATCAATTTCCTTCATTTTTATCACCAAATTCACTTCATTTCCTCTTCATTTCTGCACATTCTGGCTGAGCTTCAAGAGAGAGAAACTAGCAATTTTCACCTTGAATCCATCCTTGTTTGAGTGCAAGCAACCGAACTCAACCAATTAACCTTTCCTTTTGTGTTTGGAAGACTTGGGGTGCTAAAAATTTGGGAAGAAAGTGGTTTGTTTCTCACTTCCAAGGGACTTTTGGAAGGTGTCATGGCTGCCTTTCCTTTTTCTCTTCCTTAATCTTGTTTAAGTTTGGATAGAATCTTATATTCTTGGCTTGAGATGGTTAACATATTAGTTTGGCATGATATGTTGGATTGTTGAGCTAGGGTTTGAGATTTTCAGTGTGTTTATTGTTGTTTACATAGTATATGATGTGGAGGAGCTTGGATAGGGACTTGAGTAGTGATTCAAGACATAAATGTGATTAGTAAGCATTGAATCATTAAATTTCCAACTTTAGAGAGGAACCTGTCCTGTTTCTGACCTGTTTAATTCGTCCATGTTAGAGGCCGAATCAGGCCTAGGTCAAAACATAAAAGTTGTATGGAATGGAGTTATATAGCTTCCTGTAAAATTTTAGCTCAATCGGAGTAGTGTAACATGTGAAATGACAAAATTACCCCTAACTGTCAAAATGCACTGTTTCGCGGACAGTTTTCTGTTTTCTTTGAGATTACACATTTTGACCTTGAAAATGAGCGAATTGGCTATTGATGTCTTCATAAGACTTGTAGTTCTCTATTTTAGTTTTGAAACGGTATAAAGTGTACCCCAAACGTCAAGAGACGTCAAACCAGTTGTTTTGTTGTTTGTCCTTAAACTTGGTTTCCATTGAATCATTAAATTTCCAGCTTTAGAGAAAAACCTGTCCTGTTTCTGACCTGTTTAATTTGTCCATGTTAAAGGCCAAATCAGGTCTAGGTCAAAACATGAAAGTTTTAGGGAATGGAGTTGTGTAGCTGTCTGTAAAATTTCAGCTCAATCGGAGTACTGTAACATGTAAAATGACAAAATTACTCCTGACTGTCAAAATGCACTGTTTCACGGACAGTTTTCTGTTTTCTCTGAGATTGCACATTTTGACCTTGAAAATGAACGAATTGGCTGTCAATGTCTTCATAAGACTTGTATTTCTCTGTCTTAGTTTCGAAACGGTATAAAGTGTACTCCAAACCGATAGGCGTAGCTTCAATTGTGACCGAAACGCCAAGAGACATCAAACCTGCTATTTTGTTGTTTGTCCTTAAACTTGGTTTCCGGTCACATTACTAGTATTATTTTGTAATCGAATGACATTTAGTCTAGTTGAAGGGCTATTGTGGTAACATTGCTTGTGTGTTACTTTGGGGCTGAATCGATGAAAATAATGAAATCATAAATGGCTGGAAAATAGCTATAAACAAAGGGCATGCCGCCCAAATTTTCAATCGAGAACTAGGCGTGTGTACTTGTGATTTGAGCAAAGAGTTGAGATTGAATTGAACTTGAATTGCATAGATTATTCGAGTCCTCTTTCGTAGAGGTATATAAGTTAGAATTCGTCTGAAACTTGTACCCTTGGAAAAATGAAAGTAACGACTAATAAAAATACGTTTTCCTAGTCTCTTAGACTCAAATGGGGATTTCAAAGTTTAATCGTTTCAAAGTTTCAAAGTTTTAAGGGCGAGCATGAGTTTTATAGGACATGATAAGTAATACAAATATTCCCCAAATGAGTTTCAATTACTTGATTTTCGTTAAACTAAACGTTTAAGTGTCGAACCTCAGTTGATTTTCAAAACTCTTAAACGATATTTTATCGCAGATTTGGACTCCCAACAAGGAGTAATACCTGAACATGATCCGTAGAAGCATTACATCTTTGGTGAATGCTTCCAAATACCTGATTGAACTTGACACTTGTTTTTCATACTTGACCAATGTGATTAAATGATATATGATTGGTTTGATCGGGCAAGAGTGTACTTTATCACACTTGCCCTATTGTGATATATTCTTGTTCAGTGATTGCAATTGAATCGATATACATGCATATGATTCATACCTTGTCTGGAATTCCAGAAACCCTGTGGCTAGTTATTCGAGTCGAGTCGGCAAGGGTTTGGTCGATTAAGTAACGAACTTGGGGTATCTTGTTTTGTCGAGTGGAGTGATACCTCCTCGACTAATCGGTATGCTCGAATATTACCGCCAGTGTTTATTGAGGATTTTGGGTCCAATAGGGGGTTTGGATGGTAGACGGAGATTGTAGTTAAGTGGTGTTCTACTGAACTGATTACTTTACTTGAAAGTTGACGGAGTGCCAACTACTACTTGATCAAACTCTGGTAAAGCAATGGGAACATGGGTCTTGAAAACCACATGTATTCTTATACTTTGATTGTTATTCATAGTGTTATTGTTTCTTTTAGAAAAGAATTTTGCACTCGCTCATTTTGAGATTTGCTATTTGAAGTGTTATTGCTCATTTTCTTGACTTGTTATACTCGCTATTTTCCTATTCTGATACTTTCACTTTTAAATAATGGTCAACTTGCTATTTGGAATCTCACTAGGCTTTTAACTCATTCCACGCCATTCGAAGCGTGAGACTTATACAGACTAGCGTAGTCTAATTTTTTGAATTTTGTAATTGTACTCGCATTAGTCGCTCGATTAGGGTTGAATGTATTTAGAACTCTAATCTTTTGATGTATTTGGGGTTGTATGGATGTTTGAAACAGCAATGAATGTGATTGTGCTTGCCAAACTTGGTAACTGTTATTTCCTTTATTCTTGAGGTTGTACCCTATTTTAGTTGAAGTGAGTGGGTGAGTCTTGGCGAGAGTTGGGCAGGCGGTCCGCTAAACCATGGGGTACGCCCTAGGGGGACGTGGGGTCGTAACACATGATTCTTTAGGTCCGCAAAAAAAGTTGGAATAATTTTATCTATTTTAATCAGTTGCGACTAATTTTGCTGACAACAATAAGTTAATGAAATTTTGTCAAACTTTTCTCAAGAGTCGATAATTTTGTAGTTATTAATTTCTCCATTACTTTGAATTAGTAACGGAATAATGTATAATACTTCTTAGTACACTATTCATTTGGAGGGACAAATTAATGGATTAAAAAACATGCTTAAGCTTACTAGATATTTATCTATTTTGGAACCATTCTAGATATTTGTATGGATTATAATTAAACCACTAGTCCTATATCCAACTTTACGGCACACTTTTTTGTATCCTTTCTACCAATTGCCTTCATGCCGTCATCATCTTTCCACAAAAAGAACATTACATCTCTATTGTATTTTGTGGTACATCTTGCATAGAGATGACGACAATTTCATGATGTAGCTATTTCTTTTCTGCTTCCTGTTGAGCCCTTCTCGAATTTGATGTAGTCTGTTCGTCTCTATTTGCTTTGGATTCTTGTTAGGAACTTTCATTTTTTATTTTTTGTATGATTTCTTGAAGAGGAAATTATTCAAAATGTCCCTTATATTTCACCAAATAAACGTTTTCATCTCTCACTTTTAAAATGCCAATTTTATGTCGTCTACAAAATCAAATTGGTTAAATTTAGTCCCAATTTAGATTTCCAATTAGTTTTTATCATGAATCTACTGCACAATCCACACATGGTAATTTTTTAATGGACCAAAAGATGAGATCATATTTGTACTTAGTAAATAAATTCTCCAATCCATTTTTGCCCTTAAAAAAGAGGATTGTGCATTTTTTGTGTCTAAAAAAATGACTAAATATGGATCACATAAAGGAGTGAACTAAAATCTAGGTTAGACCAAATTTGGTCGACTTGATTTTGTAAGGAATGTAAAGTCAACATTTTAAAAAATGAGAGTCAAAAAAATTCATTTGAAAAAATGTGAAAGATATTTTGAACAATTTTCCCTTTCCTAAACTCGCCATTTTCCAATTTTTTTTCACCATTTCCCAATTAAGATATATATCTTCAATAATTTAAAAAGCATATAACATTTTCTTATGCATATATACATACAGAAGCATTTTTAAGAAATCAAGATGCATCTTAAGATGAAATATCCTCACATTTGAAAACGTAATTGTTGAGTCTAATTTACCAACCATATTTAAAGGTTTGAGCAATCACATATTTACTGTTTGTACAAGATATACATTTAGAATTGAAAAATGTAACCAAAATACGTAACATTAAACTTCATAAAATACTCGAAAAAAGTTCTCAAATCTCAAATTAATCAATCAACTTGGTTTTGTGAATTTATTTAAGATTTTGGTGGTCAAGTATTTGATATAAGTTGTGATCAGTTCCAATGACCTTCCTTATTACATGTGCATGCCCAAAATCGCTGCAAACTCTCACCGTCTCTTCCTTCAAAAAAAAAAAAAAACTCTCACCCTCTCTTTTGATGGATTCAAGTCATTAATGTATACCTATATTTCACATGCACTATTTTTTCAACAACTTTTTCCGGTCAAAAGTATGAATTCTTGAACTAATAGTCACAAAATTTTGTCTCTTCTCTACTATCAAAGGTATAATAAAAAGTAAAAATTAAAACTGGTGTAGGTTTTGGCAGATTTGTCTTTGGGAATTGCTTATTGTTCACTAATTTTATGAATTAATATTCGCCTCTTGACTACATGGATATCCTTCATCTTTGTGAATTGAAAGTTAGAAAAAAAGAAACAAATAAAGAGAGTGGCTTGAGTCTTCACCCTATTGGTGACTGTTAGGAAATTGGTTTAATTTCTTTTAGATAGAATTCTTGTTTTGTGTGAAAATAACTAGTTTTCTAATTGGTTTTAATTACTTGAAGTAGTAGTCAAGGAATATTCTATTTAGTTTAGGATTAGAAGTTATTTCCTATTCTATGCAAGTCTAGAAATTAGAATTGGTTTCTTATTGCTATTTGGGTTTTGGCTAAATAATGCTCCCTATGAATAGGTGAGTTGACATACTACACAAGAGACACACAAGGACATACAAGAGGCAACATGTAGCCTTATACATGGGGTGGTGAGAGAGGGTTCTTGGGAGATGAGAGATGGTATACAAGGGTTGGATTTAGGTTCAAGTTATATTTTTGTATAGGGTTTACCTCTCATAATAAAGAATGAATTTTCTCTCTGTGAACGTAGGCTCAATAGTAGAGTCGAACCACGTTAAATATTGTGTATTATTTATCTTTCATGCTTGTGGCTTGTTTGTCATTAAATTGTTGTGTATTTGATATCTCAATAGTTGTTTGTTCCGCACTTGGATCCTAACAAGTGGTATCAGAGCTTGGTTGCGAGACTGGGTTACTTACAAGCACTTGGATCCTAACAAATTGAATAGTTGGATCAAGAGCTTGGTTATTTATGGTGGGATTCTGGTTAACTATTGAGATCAAGTGGGTTGGTGGCTGTTACTCATTGAACAATTTAATGAGTGGTAACCTTATTTCAATAGCTTGACAAAAAGCATTGATGGTGAAGGATGGAAACCAAAAAACATGAAGAAACTTGACGGTGAATCTATGCAGGTGATTCAAGGGTCAAGGAAAAAGTGGAATCTAATGTTGATTTTGGATGTGAATCGGTGGAAACTTTCTCACACCTCCAACGGGTTGATACTTCATTCTGGTGGATATTAGATTTTGGTTATGTTTTTTGGGTAGTGTAGCACGTGCCCCAAAGAAAAAAAAGAGATTTAATTTCTATGCGTTAGAAGACTCTGACAATTACGAGTTTTTCATTTTAGGTAGAGTCTTGAAAATCACACGTGACGAGATAGTGCTAAGGATAGGAAGAAGTATGGTGATTTTACCACTTAGTTACGTCAATGATTAGGGTTAGAGCTCACAGAAGGGGATATCGGATTGCAAGTGGTTGTGAGAAGAAATCCTGCAAAGGGAGATGATGAATTGAGACACATTCTCATGAATCAACTGGAAGTTGGACTCAGGATAACTACACATGTTAATTTGTCGATTGAATCAATTTGGTGTCAGAACTGTATTGATTCGGGTGTGTAATTCGGTACCATATTATTTGATAGTTGAAGGCAAATGGTTGTTAAAAGAAATTTTTGCCAAGGTGGAGATTTGTTAGGAAATTGGGTTAATTTCTTTTAGGTAGAATTCTTACTTTGTGTGGAAGTAACTAGTTTTTTAATTGGTTTTAGTTACTTGAAGTAGTAGTCAAGAAATATTCTATTTAGTTTAGAATTAGAAATTATTTCCTATTCTATGCAAGTCTAGAAATTAGAATTGGTTTCTTATTGTTATTTGATTTTTGGCTAAATAATACTCCCTATAAATAGGTGAGTTGGCATACTACACCAGAGATATACAAGGGCATACAAGAGGCAACATGTAGCCTTATACATGACGTGGTGAGAGAGGGTTCTTGGGAGATGAGAGATGGTATACAAGGGTTGGATTTAAGTTCAAGTTATACTCTTGTATAGGGTGTGACGCCCCCACTTCTCCCAAGGACGAATCCAAGGGTATCGGCGGAACATCTGCGCAACTCTCGCCAGGACTCGGTACTAATTCAATTTTCACTCCATAATAACCAATCGATACTAAAAAAAATCGAAAAGATAAAGGAAGGTCAATTCCTCAATAAACGTTCAAGTCTTACATCATAATGTACCCAATTACTTTACATTCCCAAAATATACAGCTTCCAAAATCAATTTTTAAACAAATACATTCACAGTTCTAATCAAGTGAAGCATCAAGTAAGTTTCTCCAGAATTCCTCCCATTTCAGCTCCTGTTAAGGAAAAACAAATCTAACGGGGTGAGCGGACGCTCGTGAGGCCAAGAAAATGTGCAAGACAAGTAATTCAATAGCAATAGCATTTACACAATAGTGAAAACTATAACATTCAAGAAATTCACAATTTATAATAAACCCCCTTGAGTAGGATGTAGGAACTCTCAGGAGCTAAATCTTTGTTTACTTTGCCCCAAGTTCAATTCAATATCTTCTCGTGACAACATCCCGTCACCCGGGTAGATAATTAAATTCATAACACTTTACATATTCCATTTATGTTTCTGAGACGACTCGAGAGGCACCTCCCACCCAAATCGATGTGGTACTTACTATCGCTCAATTTATAGGTCTGAGACGATTCGAGAGGTACCTCCCACCTGAATCGGTGTGGTACTTGCTATCATTCAGAGGTTTAGGGTACTGAGACGACTCGAGGGGTACCTCCCACCAAATCGGTGTGGTACTTACAACCGTTCAGTGGTCAATGAGACACCGCTCCAATCGACTTATGCATCCATAGTATAATTAATCATTTCATTCAATCATTCAATACATTCAATCATTCATTTCATTTCAATCAAGTTATTCACGATTCATTCATTTCAATTCAATTAAGTCATTCATGGTTCATTCAAATGAGACCGAGTGTGGTAAGATACACACTCGACTCAATATTTTCAAAATCTCCAATCACTAATAACAATTAAGCACATATCAAGTTTACATACACTTGACAATCACCAAGTAATTCAAGAAGCAAGGACAAGCGATTGTTTATGTGTCTTTCGTGAGATCCTCTTGCAGGTCCTCTTGAGTGCCTGAACAATTAATAATGAACTATTACACACTATCGCTTAAAACCCCTAATTATCGAGGAGGATTGCACTAGAGTACAATCTAAGAAAACCTCATGAAAATGAGTCTTAATTACTTGCAAATCGAGGCTCAAATGTGGGGTTTTAAAACACAAGAGAAATTTGATTTTCATCTTTGAAATCAAATGTAAAATGGTCTATCAATATCGAAGAAAAATGGAGAGTTCGAAACCCTCAATTTTCTTTAAGTTCGAAAATTTCAGATTTGTTACACGTACTTTGAAAAATCGTATCTCACTCTTTACAAGTCCAAAATTGAAAAACTTGGTACCGTTGGAAACTACTTCCAAAGTACTAAAAATTTTTAGAAAACACTATTCCATGATTCCAAATGGAAGATATTCAAAATTCGGCCCAAAATTGCTGTTTTGGAATGCCAATACAGATTTGGGTTGATTTTCGGCAAAGTTTAGAAATTCGCCAAAATTCACACAATACAAACTAGCCTCTGAAATTCAGAAATCAATTAGAGTTACAATCAAAGTTTTCAACTCAACAAGCAGAACAAGAATTGAAGTTTCGAGCACCAAGATATGGTGGTTCAAAGTTGCTGAATTTCCTCATTGAACAAAGATTTTCAAGGTTTAAAGCTTGAGCTTTGGTACTTTAGTTAGGTATCAAAATGGACTCAAAACGGTACCAGAGTTGGCAGTATTACACTACTATATAAGGGCTATTTCTCTGTAAATTTTCATGCAAAAACTCGCACGGAAAGTCAGTTAACAAAACCATTGAAATTCCAAGAATTTCCAAGGCAAATCTGCCTTGTACTTTCGTTTTCCTTTTCTCAAACATTTGGCCAATGAAAATTCCTCGAACATGATTCATTTATGAAGACAAAGTCTACGAAACATCAAAAATACATTTGGTAGGTGATTAACACCAAGAATTTCAAATAACAAGTCCCAAATCAAGATTAGCTATAAATCAGTCCAGAATTAGGGTTTTCTTTCACGAAGACAGTTCTGAAATCTGGCCACATCTCACTCAATTCAACTCAGAATTGAGTGTGGTTAGTGGATTTAAAAACTACATTAATAAGGCTACAATTTTATAGAAGGAATCGTTTTAAAATTCTGTCCACAACTAGCTCATATTTGAGCATCAAGTTGCAACTCAAAACAGGGCTTCCAGTACAGACGAGAAACAGTACAGGCAAATTTACAAGGTTGGTACGACTCACTCAGGTGGAATCAGGGCATGTATTTTATACCATTAGAAAAGTGGAAGTGTCTAGTTTCTAATGCCACAAACGGCACTCGATTTTGATGTCGGAATAAAGAGTTATGGCCGAAACAATATCACTGCCAGAAAGGCTCTGGTTACGTTTCCAGTTTTGTTACATTTTCGAAATCTCAACTTTTGGCCAACCAAATTGGATGCTTTTTGGTGGAAACTTTCCACACAATCCACACAACATATTTACATCCAAATCAAGTCGATTAGACCACAAAAATTGCACTAAAGAGCACGGGAATAGAAGGAGCAGAACCGGTCTTTTTTCCCATTTCACTTCCTTTGAGTTTTCATCCACAAAACAACTTATTTTCACTAGATTAAGCACTAATCCAACATAAATAACATCAAATCTCATCGAATCAGTTCATCAAGTCATTGTGGGATTTCATAGAATCCACTCACAAGATTTCCAACCATATAAAGCTACCCATATGAATCTATGAACTCATAAGTGCAATACAACTTTCATAAACTAAGATTCAAGAGGTTGATCGTTGATTACCTTCTTAGATGACTAAAGCAGAAAATTTCGGTCCTTTGAAGCTCAAGAAAACCGTGCAAATGAAACCCCTTTCCTAACTTGAGTTGTTCTCCAAGTGATTTGCAAGGTGTGTGTAAATTTTGAGGTAATTTGGGTGAGAATTGAGTGGTGAAATAAAGAGGAAATTTTTGGTTCTTCTCCTCCTTGGATGGCCGGCCAACAAGAGCTAAGAGAGAGTGTGGGTTTGCTTAAAAATGAAGCTTCCTTGAGAAGCTTAAGTGTGTGGCTCAAAATGCTCCAAAAGTCAACTCTCCCTCCACGCGCGCGTGCTCGCGTTTCGTGCTTGATTCCTCTCGGATTTGTTTCACTTGTGCCCTAAACCTTTAATGCACTTCCATTCATACTAATATTATTCACTCTTAATAGTCTAAAAATAAGGGTCTAATATCCCTCAAATAATTGCGCTCGCGAAAACGCGTACTTCCGATTTGCGCTCGATAACGCGAAATTTCTAAGGAATATCTTATAATGATGGTATAACTATCTAGTACTTGAGGATTTAAACATAAAAATAACTATTTTAAGACTAATGTATAAGTCTTCAATTTCCAAGCTCATTGTACCCTTGAATCGATCATTATCTCCAAACGCGCATTCACTATTCTCACTAAACGAGCTTTTATAAATTAAATTAGGTAACAAGTCATTTTAAAAATACATATAAGTCATGGTTCCATGTAATTGGGTCTAAAAAGGTTGGAATAAAATATTCGAAATAAACGGCCAAATAAATATTTAAATGACCTCGTAGGAATTTAAAATAAGAAAATTTGCGAGTCCTCACATCCTCTCCCCCTTAAGAGAATTTCGTCCTTGAAATTATACCTCGATTGGTGAATAGGTCTGGATATTTTCCTCGAATTGCCTCTTCCACTTCCCAAGTTGCTTTCTCTAATCCATAACCTCTCTATAAAACCTTCATTAGAGGGACTTGTTTGCGTTTTTAACTTCTTTACTTTTCGATCAAAATCTTTACCGTTCCTTTCCTCACGTGACCAATTTTCATCACTCTTACTTCTCCCATTCAAAACTCACACTTATGAAAATTAACTATTCTCAGGTGTCATTCATGATCTTATTACAGGTCTTGAGACATGGAGCAACAGATTACAGATACATATAAGTTGTAAAATCAATTAAAAGCGAGGTAAATTTTCATATACCATAAAAGTTCATAATAGTTACACTAAATTATAATAAGTTCATCGAATCATTTCAAAAGAAAAGGGGGATCAACAAGATCAAAACGTGTTAAGTCGCAATATGCATCAAAAGGATGTCATCCCCTATACAAAAGATTACAACCTCTAAAAGTGTCAGTCTATGTTAGGGTAAAACTACAATTCCTATTTGTCAAGTGGAGTTAGATTTACCCCTACTCATAGAGTTTCTACTACTTGGGTCCCTCTTACAATCATTAGCATTAATCACTTCTTCTGGCACTCGACTGATTTTGCAGTGCATTTAGCAGGTTGTTGAGAATTTCCTTTTCCCTTAGAAGTTTTAGGGCAATTCGAAAACTTATACTCGGTACTACCGTAACTCAGACATTTTCCTTATTTTCTCTAGCACTCGGCCTCAGTGTGGTTAATCTGGCCACAGTATCCACAAGTTACGTGAGGAGTCACGGTTTGACCAGTTTGAAATTTCTCTTTTTGTTGACCTCGTCTACTTCGATTTCCTTTTGGCGGGGCTTTTCTTGATGGAGTTTCTCCGATTTTTTCATGCATCTTCACTCCTCCAACCTCTTTTTCCATATTAAAGGATTGGGTAGACTTCTCGGACGATTTAGGGATATCACTTGGGTTACCCCTCTTTTTAGTATGAAAAGTCTTAGATTGAGACTTAGCATTTTCTACCCTCTGTGCCTTATCCAAGGCATCCGTAAAAGTGGTAATCTTAGTAGCTGTTAGGGATTCTTGAATTTCTACATTTAACCCCTGAATAAACCTCCTTATCCTTTTCCGTTCGGTGAGTACAAGATCAGGGGCAAATTTGAAAAGTTTGGTGAACCGCTCCTCATACTCGGCCACACTTAATAACCCTTGTTTTAACTTAATAAAGTCGTCTTCCCTTTTTTCTTGTATAATTGGCGGGAGGAACTTGACATTAAACTCCCTCTCAAAGTTTACCCAAGTCCAAGGGATTTGTTCTCTTTCCCACTTTGCACTAACAACATTCCACCACGAGCGTGTCGCCCCTTCAAATTGAAAAACGGCAAAATTCACTTGCCTTTCCTCGGTATAATCTAAAGCAATAAAAATATCAACCATCCTTTCAAACCAATTTTTTGCTATTTCGGGGTCAGACCCTCCATGGAACTTAGGGGGAGCGAACTTTAAGAATCGCTCGAAGGCTTTATCCTTACCCCTCTCATGGTTCCTAGGTTGGTCGACTGGTTCAGGTCCCTGGCGCTCAGCTAAGCGCTCGAGAATATCGGTCATGCGGTTAATGGCCGTAGCCACTTGGTTACCCTCTTCGTTTCTAGGGTTTTGGTTTGGTCCAGTCGCGGACCCCTCACCTCTCTCGGGAGTACGGGGTTGCCGAAACCCACGCCCACGCCCCCGTCCACGTCCTCGCCGATACATTTAGCAAGCTTCTAAACGCATAATAGAAGTAGAAAGTATAAGCATGTGAATCGAAAAACAGGTAGACATTGCAAGAACACTTTAAATCAAAGCATAGCCATTTGCATAAGTTAGAAGTCATGTCACATGTCGATGTGCGTACAACAAGTTAATAGTATCAAATACAGGTCATAGGCAACTAAGTGCCACAAATGTAGTACTTGCAGGCAAAATACAAAAGGCCTCACGGCGAGCACCACCCCTACTATACTAGGCAGGATCAAAAGAAAAATCATAAGCCTAGTTAGGGACAAAACTAGAAGAATCCATGATACCAAGCCACATCATTCAAATGATTATAAACTCCAAATTGCATCCAAAAGTCTGAGCTACTTCCTAAATTCTTAGCCTCCTCGCTAGGTTCAAGGTGAAAGTTCTTGTACAAACTAGGGTGATAAGTCAAACCAAACGGAATGCAAAAATGTCTCATTTTCAGGTTCAAAGTGGAGGCCAAATTGTTCAAATGGTTCAACTTTTCTTTCGAAATGTTCGACAAGCAAAAGAGTGGGGAAAGTAAGGTTTATAACCCTTAAACTCACTAGATAGCTATTTAGATTTTCTAATCTTGACCCACTTCCAACCTAACTTGAAGAGTAAAGTCTTATAGTGTTTTGTGAGCAAAAATAGTGCTACAACCTCAAGCACCAAAATCACGTTGCACTTAATACATAATCAAATCCCACAGTCCGGCATCCTAAACTTTTAGACCTAGGATACACTACAAAGATCTAAAACCTAAACTCTGATACCAACTGTGACGCCCCCACTTCTCCCAAAGGCGAACCCAAAGGTATCGGCGGAACGCCTGCCAACTCTCGCCAGGACTCGATACTAATTCAATTTTCACTCCATAATAACCAATCGATACTAAAAAAAATCGAAAAGATAAAGGAAGGTCAATTCCTCAATAAACGTTCAAGTCTTACATCATAATGTACCCAATTACTTTACATTCCCAAAATATACAGCTTCCAAAATCAATTTTTAAACAAATACATTCACAGTTCTAATCAAGTGAAGCATCAAGTAAGTTTCTCCAGAATTCCTCCCATTTCAGCTCCTGTTAAGGAAAAACAAATCTAACGGAGTGAGCGGACGCCCGTGAGGCCAAGAAAACGTGCAAGACAAGTAATTCAATAGCAATAGCACTTACACAATAGTGAAAACTATAACATTCAAGAAATTCACAATTTATAATAAACCCGATTGAGTAGGATGTAGGAGCTCTCAGGAGCTAAATCTTTATTTACTTTGCCCCAAATTCAATTAAATACCTTCTCGTGACAACACCCCATCACCCGAGTAGATAATTAAATTCATAGCACTTTACATATTCCATTTATGTTTCTGAGACGACTCGAGAGGCACCTCCCACCAAATCGGTGTGGTACTTGCTATCGTTCAGAGGTCGATGAGACACCGCTCCAATCGATTTAGAATGCTTAACGGTTTTGAAACGATTCGAGAGGTACCTTCCACCCAAATCGGTGTGGTACTTGCTATCGTTCAAAGGTTTAGGGTACTGAGACGACTCGAGAGGTACCTCCCACCAAATCGATGTGGTACTTACAATCGTTCAGTGGTCGATGAGGCATCGCTCCAATCGACTTAGCATGATTTAGGGTACTGAGACGACTCGAGAGGCACCTCCCACCAAATCGGTGTGGTACTTACAACCGTTCAGTGGTCGATGAGACACCGATCCAATCAATTTATGCAGCCAAAGCATAATTAATCATTTCATTCAATCATTCAATACATTCAATCATTCATTTCATTTCAATCAAGTTATTCACGATTCATTCATTTCAATTCAATCAAGTCATTCATGGTTCATTCAAATGAGACCGAATGTGGTAAGATACACACTCGACTCAGTATTTTCAAAATCTCCAATCACTAATAACAATTAAGCACATATCAAGTTTACATACACTTGACACTCACCAAGTAATTCAAGAAGCAAGGACAAGCGATTGTTTAGGTGTCTTTCGTGAGATCTTCTTGCGGGTCCTCTTGAGTGCCTGAGCAATTAATAATGAACTATTACACACTATCGCTTAAAACCCCTAATTATCGAGGAGGATTGCACTAGAGTACAATCTAAGAAAATCTCATGAAAAAGAGCCTTAATTACTCGTAAATCGAGGCTCAAAGGTGGGGTTTTAAAACACAAGAGAAATCTATTTTTTATCTTTGAAATCAAGTGTAAAATGGTCTATCTATATCGAAGAAAAATGGAGAGTTCGAAACCCTCAATTTTCTTTAAGTTCGAAAATTTCAGATTTGTTACACGTACTTTGAAAAATCGTATCTCACTCTCTATAAGTCAAAAATTAGAAAACTTGGCACCGTTGAAAACTAATTCCAAAGTACTAAAAGTTTTCATAAGACACTATTCCATGATTCCAAATGGAAGGTATTCAAAATTCGGCCCAAAGTTACTGTTTTGGAATGCCAAGACAGATTTGGGTTGATTTTCGGCAAAGTTTCGAAATTCGGCAAAATTCACACAATGCGAACTAGCCTCTAAAATTCCGAACTTAATTAGAGTTACAATCAAAGTTTTCAACCCAACAAGAGGAACAAGAATTGGAGTTTCGAGCACCAAGATATGGCGGCTCAAAGTTGCTGAATTTCCTCACTGAGCAAAGATTTTCCAAGTTTAAAGCTTGAGATTTGGTACTTTAGTTGGGCATCGAAATGGATTCGGAATCGCACCAGAGTTGGCAGTATTACACTACCATATAAGGCCTATTTCTCTGTAAATTTTCATGCAAAAACTCGCCGAAAGTCAGTTAACAAAACCATTGAAGTTCCAAGAATTTCCAAGGCAAATCTGCCATGTACTTTCGTTTTCCTTTTCTCAAACATTTGGCCAATGAAAATTCCTCGAACATGATTCATTTATGAAGACAAAGTCTAGGAAACATCCAAAATACGTTTGGTTGGTGATTAACACCAAGGATTTCGAATAACAAGTCACAAATCAAGATTAGCTATAAATCAGTCCAGAATTAGGGTTTTCTTTCACGAAGACAGTTCTGAAATCTGGCCACATCTCACTCAATTCAACTTAGAATTGAGTGTGATCAGTGGCGTTGAAAACTAAATTCATAAGGATACAATTTATTAGAAGGAATCATTTTGAAATTCTGTCCAAAACTAGCTCATATTTGAGCATCAAGTCGCAGCTCAAAACAGGGCTTCCAGTACAGACGAGAAACAGAATAGGCGATTTTACAAGGTTGGTACGACTCACTCAGGTGCAATTAGAGCATGTATTTTATACCGTTGGAAAACTAGAAATGTCTAGTTTCTAATGCCACAAACGATACTCGATTTTGACATCGGAATAAAGAGTTATGGCCGAAACAATATCACTGCCAGAGAGGCTCTGGTTATGTTTCCAGTTTTGCTACATTTTCGAAATCTCAACTTTGGCCAACCAAATTGGATGATTTTTGGTGGAAACTTTCCACACAACCCACACAATATATTTACATCAAAATCAAGTCAATTGGATGACAAAAATTGCACTAAAGGGCACGACAATAGCAGGGGCAGGCCCGGTCTTTTTTCCCAATTCACTTCCTTTGAGTTTTCATCCACAAAACAACTTATTTTCACTAGATTAAACACTAATCCAACATAAATAACATCAAATCTCATCGAATCAGTTCATCAAGCCATTGTGGGATTTCATAGAGCCCACTCACAAGATTTCCAACCATATAAAACTACCCATATGAATCTATGAGCTCACAAGTGCAATACAACTTCCATAAACTAAGATTCAAGAGGTTGATCGTTGATTACCTTCTTAGATGACTAAAGCAGAAAATTTTGGTCCTTTGAAGCTCAAGAAAACCATGCAAATGAAGCCCCTTTCCTTGCTTGAGTTGTTCTCCAAGTTGTTTGCAAGGTATGTGTAAATTTTGAGGTAATTTGGGTGAGAATTGAGTGGTGAAATGAAGAGGAAATTTTTGGTTCTTCTCCTCCTTGGATGGCCAGAACAACAAGATCTAAGAGCGAGAGTGGGTTTGCTGAAAAATGAAGCTTCCTTGAGAAGCTTAAGTGTGTGGCTCAAAATACTCCAAAAGTCAACTCTCTTTCTGCGCGCGCACGCGCGTGTTTCGTGCTCGATTCCTCTCGGGTTTGTTTCACTTGTACCCTAAACCTTTAATGCACTTCCATTCATACTATTATTATTCATTCTTAATAGTCTAAAAATAGGGGTCTAATATCTCTCAAATAATTGCGAGCGCGAAAATGCGTACTTCCGATTTGTGCGCGATAACGCGAAATTTCTAAGGAATTCTTATAGCGATGGTATAACTATCTAGTACTTGAGGATTTAAACATAAAAATAACTATTTTAAGACTAATGCATAAGTCTTCAATTTTCAAGCTCGTTGTACCCTTGAATCGATTATTATCTCCAAACGCGCATTCAATATTCTCACTAAACGAGCTTTTATAAATTAAATTGGGTAACAAGTCATTTTAAAAATACATGTAAACCATGGTTCCATGTAATTGGGTCTAAAAAGGTTGGAATAAAATATTCGAAGTAAACGGCCCAATAAATATTTAAATGAGCTCGTAATAGGAATTTAAAATAAGAAAATTTGCGAGTCCTCACATAGGGTTTACCTCTCATAATAAAGAATAAGTTTTCTCTCCGTGGACGTAGGCTCAATGGTAGAGTCGAATCACGTTAAATATTGTGTATTATTTATCTTTCATGCTTGTGGCTTGTTTGTCATTAAATTGTTGTGTACTTGATATCTCAATAGTTATTTGTTCCACGCTTGGATCCTAATAGTAGCTCTCCAACCATTTTTTGTACAAAAATGATGATTGATCCATTTCCAAGACAAATATTTCAATACAAAATTTGTTTGAATTTCTAATAGTTTGCAAGTAGAAGTGTAGTGGTAGTGCTGTCTTATGTCTCCGCTAGATTAATGGCTTTGTAGCCATCTTCATGGAAAATCGACAGTAGATTTGATCTACTTTCTAAATCGAATGTTTTGGTGTAAATTTTGTTAGATTAAGATGTGTTTTTTTTGGTAGGAAGTATGGTGATAATGTCATCTAGTGATTGATCGTTGATCTACTATTTGAATTGAACTTTGATTTGGACATATTTTTAGGTGGTTAATGGAGGCACCAACTTCAAAGTTCAACTCCTATCGGCCGTCCTCAGTCCATTTTTGGATAACTTCCAAGCTAGATTTCCTAGTTCTTGGGGGGAAAATAAAAGAAAAAGCCTTGTGATATATTTTGACAACAAAAAGTTCCACCAGACGAGGCAGCCGATGGTGGTGGTGTGTGACAAACTACACAGCCGACTTTCTTGAACCCTACATTAAATAAACCGTGGAAGGCTGAGGAACAGTGATTGAGCCAATTATTTTGTAATTCGGTCCAGATTTTTCTCCTTCGTTGTCTTTTTGGAGCTCCAAGGTTACTTGGGACCAATTTTCCTGCAATTCATTTTTCCTTGCTAATCTTCTTTTGGACCATTTTGCCCTTTTGTCCTCATTATCCTGTTATTTATGGATGCATTTTGGACATGTTCGTCTTTTTGCTGCTTTCAGAGCCATAAGATGCCACATGTTTCTCATCATTTTGTTCCCCGCAACACACCCACTACCCTTAAACAAAATCTATTTTTGTACTTATTTGTCTACCGTCAGTTTTACTCTGGCTTTAAGCATATGCGTACTTGTTTATGTTGGTGTTCCACTGTCTCTTTTAGCAGCTAAACACCTCTTTATATAAAATTCGTTAATAGTATACAGTGCATGCATGGCGCATCTATTTTGCATGGATAGCCAGTTATCTTGAGCTTATCCTTCACTCTTATTGCATTTGAGATTTCAGCCATCTCATCTCATCTGCATTAAATGTTGATGTGAAGTTTCCCCATTATCCATCTTCTTCTCTGTTGTTGATCCATTTTAATTTCTTTCTTGACTTTTCCTATCAATTGGATTAGTCTATTTGGCAAAGCTTCCACCGTCTTGGTCATGCTGATCAAGGCCGCTCACTGATTTTCTTTCTATCATCTACTTCTTCTTCTTTCTACTAAAACCATAGAAACCTTCTGCTCTTTTGTTTTGCTTGCGTCCTACCTTTTGTTTTCCTTTCTATTACTGGTGAGTTACTGTCTTAATGTCTTTCTACTTCGCTGTGCTACTCTATCCCCACTTAATTTTTTCTTTCCTAAATTTTTTTTGCATACCCACATCGCAGTCTAGAGATGTGATTTGTCTGCATCTTATTTGCTCTGACCTTTTTGTTAGTTTCTCTAAATCACCCTGATTCCCTTTTGTCGTTCACCAATTTATTGTGTGTTTTCCAATTGATTGCTTTTAATGAGTGTAATTACTCTTATATTCATGGGAATGTTCTGCTGTCATCCACAATTAAATGTGTTCAGTGCAACTATTTTGCTTCTTTCTATTAATCTCTCATTCATCTGCGTTTTCTTTTATGTGCATGCTTTTTCTTGCTGATGAACTCTTTCATCTACATTGTGTTCTGTGTGCATGCTTTTTCTTTCTATATTTTAGCTAGCTTTATGAGGTCTCGCCATCTCTTTTCCTTCTTATTTTTAAACTGTTGAACATTTCTTCCATTTCCCTGTCATAGTATTTTTATACCTTTCCACCCTTTGCTTCTGCTCTTAATCATTTTACCATGACGCACTTTAGCTCATGAATTAATATTCTGCAGCTTCTCCTTCTGCAAGTACGCTTGCTTTTAGTTTCTGTTTCTCATTTTGTTTTACCCTTGTAGTTGCCTGTGTTTTTACCATTTAAGTTTCTGAGACATGCAACCAAAATCTTGTGTTTTAGCTTTTATTTATTTGATATTGTTTTTTAATTCTGCAATATTTTTACAGTGCCCTTATAATTTTTTGTTTGTATCATTTCTCTACTGGATTTTATTTTTCCTTATCAAATATACTTATTTCTCATTATGTTCCATATTTACGTTTTACTGCTATTTAATCTTTTCCTCTATGCTATTTGCTTCTATTAGTTCCCATCTATATAAATAAAATATCCACTGCTTGGGTGTAAGTCTAACACTATGAATTCAAATATTTTCTACTTTTATTCATTAGTTAGCTTTTCGCATTTTTGCCTCTACTTTCCTCCGCTTTGGTCTCTTCTATTTTGCTAGCCAATGCATATACAAATAATCATAATCAATGCAAAAAAGTACTTATCCATTGCATTTTCTATTTTTTAGAGGTGATATATACAATATTGATGTTGAAACTTGTTTATTGTTTGCATAACATTTTAAGATATTGACATTGTTTTTTTTATGTCTCTTTTGCATCAGCTATCTTTTGTCTAATTCGCATTGTGGACTTTTCCTACACCACTTTAAAGGTACCTGCATTTCTTTTAAATTTAAATTTTGCATGTTCGTCCCCTAGCTGCATAATTTGCTTTCATCATGTGGCTTTGCTTCTGTGTCATTTACATATCTTTGTCATTCACACTTTTTATTGCCATAATGTTTTTATCTCTCTTCCTGTTGTATGAATTCTCTTTGTTAGAGTTGTTATCTGCTTTATAATATGAAAATTTTGCTATCGCATCTATTATAAACTGTATGGCTTTTGCTATGGAGAGTCATCTTCCGGCCGAAAGCGCAAATATATTTCTAAAGATGAACGTCTTATACGAGCTAATCAGCGCCGATGAGAAAGATATGCTAAGAAAGTAGCAGAAAAATAGAAACAAATACAAGAGGCTACTGAACATCAAAATAAAAACAGCCGCAATACACATGCTATGCCTATTTCTCCAGCAGATCATACGCTTGTTGATGTTCCTATTGATAATCATATATCACTTTTAGCTCTATTGAAAGCCAAGTGTATGTGCTTTCAAATGCCAGTTGTTGACCTTTTTGATCAATCAATCATGCATTCAAACTCGACAAATGATGCTATTGATCAGAGTATTCTTCAGATTCCTGAACTCATTATTCTATATTGGCTATTAAATCCCTATGAAAACTCACAAATTACCAATTTTTCTTTTTGCTCTATCACAGTTCTTGCAGCAACTGACTGTGTGCTTTCTGATAATATCCTTCCTTCGACCACTTTTGAAACTAATATCCTACACCATTCTTCAGCGCTAGATTTGGGTAGGCTTACTAATTATTTTATCTGCTATACTGTTCTCTCTGATTAGTATATGCTAACAACCATTAGTTTCATTCTCTTATGAATGCTTTCTTCTGTATTGCGGTCTCTTCTGTGATCTTGTTATCCTCTACCCTCAACTCTTCTATCTCAAGGCTGTCCATCAACCAGCAATCCGCAGCGTCCAACTGGTAACTAGATATTTTAAATTTATGCATGCAAATGTGTGTGTGTGCTCGTCTTGGATTCTTTACATTTTTTTTGTTCTTTCTATTAGTTAGAAGCACCTGTATTTCATATCGTATAGGTCTGCATCACCCAAGAAGAAACATACCATTATTAGAACAGATACCACTTCAGCCAAGTGTTTTGCCAGAGGTTCCAGACTATATGTTTTGTCGTGCTAAGCGATTTTATATGGAGCCACTAAGATTCTATTGTTCAGCGGGCAAAATTCACTTAGCAGAAACTCAAATGCCAGATAAATTATTCACCTTTATAAGGCAAATTCTCCTGAAGCTAGAGAGTTTTGATTTTGCATCCGAAGTTACGACAATATGTTTGCCTATACATCCTTGGGCGTTCATTATGACAAAGATTTAAGTAGAAAGAATAAAGGTATATACATATTCAGGGTACAAGGCTAGATTTATCACTTCATCAACCCATTAGTTCCTTCTAAAGGTGAAAAAGCAGCGAACTTGCAATTATATTTTTATGATACATAGCATGAGATAGCAGATCAGATGGCAATTTCTAGCAAGTTCAGAGAATCCATTGTCCAGTAGCTTAAAGACATTCTTCATGATAATCCTTACTCCACTTTCATAAGAAGTTTGGTAGACCTTCATAATCTTGAAGATTATAAAATTTTCTTGAATTTAGATCCAGGTTTGGATCAAAGAGTCTACAACCTTCCTGCAGTGTCTCAAATAGTAGCAATACGGAATGAAAATGATCATAGCACTGGTGACGGCACTAGAAATATCCAGATCTTCATAAAGGCAGGAAGCAAGCGTATACTAAAACAGTGCTATGGATGTTATGATACACTCCAGTATCCACTTATATTTGCAAGAGGTGAAACTTGATGGCATAAAGGTATACTACGGATACCAAAATCGAATATTCTTAACCAATCATGTGCAACATGCTAGGAAGAAACCATTGTCTCAGTCCAGAATTGCTCACACATAGATGAAGTTATATCTACAGAAGAAAAAGGTATTAATAACAATTGTAGAATTAATCATAGTACCAAAACACTCACTCACATTTATTTATATTTTGCTGCCTTCTACTCAATTCCAACTTGATAGTGTTAGTTCTTACAACTAATTACAATTCCAAAACATTGACGCACATTTACTTATATCTTACTTTTGTGCTTTTAGTTTCTAATTCATATTCTCACCCATTTTTGACAGTGACCAAAAAAAAGAAGACCAAGAGACCAACAGTATCTTGCCGTGAATATTATGCATACAAGTTTCAAATAAGAAATGGTGATGAGTCAAATCTATTACACATAGGATGACTGCTACAGCAGTACTCAGTAGAAACATATGTTAAGCTAGAGACATCATGGTTGGAATTTCACAGAAACAGGCAGCAACACTTGAGAACTGAAGTTTATCAAGGATTGATGGATAGTATGACAAATAGTGAGACTTTGGGATCAAACATTGGAAAACGAATTATTCTTCCAGCAAGTTTTATAGAACGTCCCAGAGACATGTGTCAGAGATATATGGATGCCATATCATTTGTTCAACGGTATGGAAAATCTGACATCTTTCTTACAATGACACGCAATCTGTCCTAGCCAAAGATAAAAAAACATTTAGCGGATGAAGATGAAATCCAAAATAGACCAGATTTAGTTTCTCGAGTATTTCGAGCAAAAATTGAACAATTAAAAGATGATTTGTTCAAGAGAAATCTCTTTGGTGAAGTTGCAGCTTATACTTATGTGATCGAGTTTCAAAAACGAGGATTGCCACATGCTCATTTCCTAATTATCCTCAAACAAAGATCGAAGATGTTTTCACTTGAAACATATGATAGAATTGTTTGTGCAGAGCTACCAGATCCAAAAGAGTCATCCTATTTATATTCATTGCTAATAAAACATATGCTTCATAGACCATGCGATGCACTAAATCCAAATAGCCCGTGTATGCGTCAGAATAGCAAGTGTAGAAATAACTATCCAAAAGATTTTTTTGCATACATTAAACATGCAAAAAACTCCTATCCTATTTACAGAAGGCGCAATAATGGAAGAAATGTTGTTATCAGAAATCATGCACTTGATAATCTGTGGGTTGTCCCATATAATACATATCTACTTGCAAAATTTGACTGCCACATCAATGTCAAGATATGCTCTGCTATTGAAGTAGTGAAATATATTTACAAGTACATCTACAAAGGGCACAACAAGGTTATGTATCAGATCACTGCTTAACAAGCAGAAAATATCATTGATGAGATTCATAATTTTCAATCTGCTAGATGGATATGTGCTCTTGAAGCTATGTGGAGGATATTTGCATTTGATTTAACCAACATTCATCCATCAGTAATGACAATGCACTTACATTTGGAAAATTATCAGTCTATATCATTTACTGAAAATCAGACATTACAGGATATTCTTGCCAATGAGAGAAATTCAACGACAATGTTAATAGAATTTTTCTCTATGAATCGAACAAATAAAAGAGCACAGGATCTCAATTGTCTGTATAAAGAATTTCCCCGATACTTTACTTGGGATGAAGGTGACAGAATATGGATTGACAGAAAACGCGGAGAGGTCATTAGCCATGTTAACACAGCACACCCCATTGAAGAAGAAAGATACTACCTGAGAATGTTGCTTATGCATGTAAGAAAACCAACCTCTTTTGATGACTTAAAATCTGCTGATGCTCACCTAGCATCCTCATACAAAGAAGCAGCAGAACTTCGTGGATTACTCCAAGCAGACAATGGTTTTGATGTATGTTTATCTAAGGTACTTGTGTACAACATGCTAAGTTCCCTGAGACAACTTTTTGCTATCTTACTGGTACACTATCCACCAACAAATCCAAGAACCATTTGTTGAAATTTGAGAATTATCTATCAAAAGACATTAAAAAGAATTTGGCATTATCACAGCAACAAGTGCAAATTCAAGTTCTCAGACTCATTGACCAACATATCCAAATCATGGAAAAAGATATAAGTGACTACAAGCTCACAGACATTCCTTATCATCTGTTGTGCTCAGACAACTCTGCCAAAGAAATTGAAGTTGAGTACCAAATACATATTTCTAACAAAGATTTGGCTTCGATTTCAATGTTGAATAGATTACAAAAATTTGCATTTGACAAAATAATGGAAAAGGTCAATGCAAATGTTCCTGTTGCCTTCTTTATTGATGGTCCTAGTGGAACTGGCAAATCATTTTTGTATAAAGCATTGCTTGCAACTGTCAGATCAAGAGGTCATATTGTACTAGCAACAACAACCTTTGGTGCTACAACATCACTGTTACCTGGAGGATGCATGGCACACTCTCGTTTCAAGATTCCACTTCACCAAGAGAACAGACAAACCTGTAACATCTCAAAACAAAGCAACTTCAATAAGCTTCTAAAGCTTGCAAAGTTGATTATATGGGACGAAGCAGCAATAGTTAAGAAATATGCAATTGAATCATTCGGTACAATGCTTCATGATATTCTGCATTCGGATATTATATTTGGTGGCAAAATCATTGTCTTTGGTGGTAATTTTTGACAAACTCTCCCTGTTGTTCGAAGAGGTTAGAAAGAAGATTATTATCTGTATCACTCATCAATTCTGACATCTGGCCTCATCTGCAAAAAATACAGCTAACTAAAAATATGTGAGCTCGATTGGACCCTCAATTTTCTGATCTTCTGCTTAGAATTGGGAATGGCACGCAACCAACATTTGGAGATAGCAAAATTCAATTGCCATTGTCAATCCTAACACCTTTTGTGGATGATGATGTTTTTGTTGATGAATTAATAAGTGTCATCTATCTATCGCTCACTGATTTCATTCACAACACTTCAAGTGTTATCAATAGGGCCATTCTTACTACAACAAATGACTTTGTCCATGATATAAAAGCCTTTTGATTCAGAGGTTTCCTGGTCAAGAAACAAGATACATGAGTTTCGATCAAACAATTGACCCCTCAAGACAAGCTGATCACGGAGATTTTCTCAACACTATCCAGCCATCAGGATTGCCGCCCCATGAGTTAATCTTGAAACCTTATTGTCCTATAATTCTTTTGAGAAATTTGAATCCTACTGAAGGTTTGTGTAATGGAACACATTTAATTTGTTTGAATTTTGCTTGCAATCTCATTCATGCACAAATTGCTTTAGGAAATCACAGTGGAAAACAAGTTTTATTTCTCGCATTCCGCTTCCTAGCTCAAATGATGAATTTTATCCAATACCGCTCAAGTGAACTCAATTTCTTGTTTCACTGTATTTTGTAATGACCATTAACAAATCACAGGGTCAGACACTTGATTTTGTTGAAATATATTTAAAAGAGCTAGTCTTTTCACATGGCCAATTGTATGTTGCAATGTCAAGGGCAAGAACTGCAGAAAAAATAAAGATACTTCTAAGACCAATTACCCTTGAATCCATGCCAGAGAATAGCACTCGAAACATTGTTTCTCAAGAAATACTTGTAGCTGCAACAGTTACTTGAGTATTGATATTTTTCACTCTGCTTATCATACCTTTTGCAATTAATTTATATGTGCTTGCATCCAAATTATTTCCAGTACATTCTTCTCTGTCCATTATATTTAACATGCTCATATCTTATAATTTTCAGTCATCACTGCTATTAATTGCCTTCACTGATTTATATATTTCATATCATGTAGCTATGGTCGACAGATGTATTCATGTTAATAGTTTGACTCATGAAACAAAGGATTGGATGATCAAGGTGATTGTCACTGAAAAATCACCAATCTACCTAGGAAAGGATCAAAGCTTTTGGTCCATCAGACTGATGTTTTCAGATGAACATATTAGAAACATATTTCCATTTACCTTATAGCACCAAAACACATTGCTATTACTTTTAATATTTCCCGTATCATTAATTGTCATTCTAAACAACTCATTTATCAAAAATTATGATTTTACCATCAAACCACTTACACTCCCACTGCAATGACTGCTCCGTGAACATCTCCTTTACTCATTCAATTACCTACTTTGATTTATCTTCATTGACTTTCCCCTTTTTTTTAGTTAGCTATTTTCATTTATCCTCATTGACTTCCCGCTTTCTCTCTTGTTTTGACAGCATGAATCAATTCAAGCAATTGCATTTAATAGAGATGGCAATTACATCCATGACAAATTATAGCTTTATGAGACCTATTACATTGTTAATGCTGCTGTTGTGCTAATTACTGATGCAAGAAACCAAGCTAGCTCCATTCCACTCCAGTTAACACTGACCAAGGCTACCTTCATCAAAAAAGCCAACCAAACAGACTCACTTCAGCTAATGGAACACTTTCCTACCACTCTATTCTACAGTCTTTGACAAATACAAGAATAGTGATGCAGATAGATTCAGTATAAAAAAAGTCATAAACAATAAATGCTATACACTAACCTGCTATACATATTCTAATCATGCAGATATCTTATGTGTAGCAATCCATGCATTCCCATAAGAAGTAGTTAGTACTGCAAGAGGACAACGTAGAATCTGAAGATTCATAGTTGTGAATCCTGAGTAAGTATCTCATCATCTTAACTCTGAAAACTCCAACATAAATTTCCCTACACAAGATTTCACATATCAAGAAGCCACTTAAGATTTACATTCAACTCTGTCACCCATATATTGAATTTTGCTGATATAGACCAATGATATTCACAATGTGGGAACCTTACGTTTACTACGAAGGTGTTGAACTCATAAACACAATCCACACCTATCCAACAATTTTGATTCTACGACCCAGAATCACCACGTATCATGGTAAAAATATCAATAAAATCAAACTAACACTATTTCCATTTAGCTTAAATAAATATAGTTCAATTTACTTTCTCTGCACAATAAATCAGGAATTGATATTAGCACTAGGCCAAATAGCACAATTGTTCTGGATCCACCATTACATCAGACTGCTGCCCTCAAAACATGGTATGTTTTCACATACACATACTATTCTCTTTTATTGAAAATTCTCTTCCAAACTATCCAGATTAACACTGACATTTGCGTTTACTAACACAGGGTTGAAGAAACATTTCTTACATTCACAGAGTCATTAATGAGAGACTGCATGAAAAAAATAAACAAAAAACAGTTACACCAGTTAGCACTAAAGTTCGCTTGATTGCACAAATTTTTGCATCATCGAATCTGGTAAATCATGGACATATATCCACTAATCCTCTACATTATCAACTCCACATCTTATTACTCTTATAATACCATTGACTCAATTATACTAACATCAATATAACTTTGTTTGAATTAGATAAAAAAAACTTTTGGGTCAATGGGAAGATTAGAATCATCAATTACAATCAATGTTTTTTCTTTGCAACATGTACTGCCAGCAACAAAATCACTGGTGCTCCAATGGATATGGAATTTGATTGCAATTTTTGTGGACTTAAAGACACAAAACCAAAACCAAAGTAAGTTGATTTTTAAATTCTTAAAATTTTTCATCACACCTTTCATACACTCTATCTCATATACTAACAACCATTTGTGCTACAGAGCTAAATTTCATGTACAAGTTTATGATGACACTGGTTTCATCGATGCAACAGTAGATGATATACATGTTGAGACCCTCCTTGATTGCACTGCTACTAAAATCTATGAAAAACATCTCCAGGTACATTAATTTTGATATAATTATACAAACAGATATAATTTCAATCAACGCTAGCTAACAAAATCAATAACACAGGTGATCCCATTAATGTTGCAGGGAGAATCATTGCCTTTCAGCACAATTAATGAAAAACTGCAAAATCAAAACTTCTTTTGTGAAATGAGATCATATCTTCCTTCTCAAAAACATCCTCTCCCATTATTTTTCCTCACAGCCTTCATCCTAGAAAAACCACCACAACAACCAGTAACTGGCCAAATTACTGAAGCACAGCCATCAGAGTTACCTGTAACTCGCCATCTTTGCTGAAAAACAGCACCACAGAAAGCACACCTTCAACTGGACAACTTTCCCTGACTCCCACTCCAACATCAGCTTTATCTGTTGTGCCAGTGGATCAAAATAGCCACAAAGGTCTCTCATTTTCAGTCAAACGAAGTCTTGAAGAAGAACTGACAAAAACAACAAAGCGCCCAAAGCTTGACTGAGCTCCATAGTCAAAAGAAAAAAATCACAAAAGTTCTAGAGATCATTAGTCAAAAAACAGCGACCACACATGTATTGCTTTTTCTTCAAACAACAAACTACTTTTGTTATTTTGGTGATAAACTAGCACTTATGAGATTTCAATTCTATATCCATGTTTATAATCACCAAAAAATTTAGTATTATCTGTAAATTATCTTAGCATGTTTACAAATATTAGCTACTTCTACTAAAATGACTCCTCTTACTTTCTAATTGGGGCACCCCGTGTCAAACATGGGGTCTCACCACCTAGTATTGTACTTAATTTAGGATGAAAGTTGCAATTAACTCTTGGATTGCAAATCTATTTGGGGAATCATGGTGATTTGACACATTTATTGAGGAAAACGTATTTATAGTGGTCGCTACTTTCGGTTTTTAAAGTGTACAAGTTTTGGCAAAAATTCAACTTATATACCTCTACAAAAGGAAACTTGAATACCCTAGACAACCGAAGTCCAACTCATTCCCGAATCACCGTTCAAGTTCCAAGTTCACTCACTTATCTTTCGAATGAAAATTTGGACAGCATACCCTTTGTATTTATCCATTTTTCTAGCCATTTAAGGCTTCATTGTTTTCCTCAAATCAACCCAATTCAAACACCACAAGTATGCATATCAAGATAGCTCTTCATCTAGGCTACAAACCATCCAAATATAAGTCATTTCTAGCAAATAATCAACCACTACCAAAGCTGAAATTTTCTTATCAAAGTAGAAATTTCATCTTTGAACACTAAAAAGTCACAACCATGCCACTAATCACCTCACAAATTCCATATTCAAGCTCCATACCAACATAAGATAGTTGAACAACATAAATCAAGGCTAAAATAGCAAACTCTAGCTGAAATTTTCACTAAACAACCCAAAACTAGAAGATCATCTATAATATTCCAAGATTCATGTCATCTCAACTATATATAGCAAGAATAAGAAAGAAAAACTTAGTTTTAGACTTATACCTTCCAAAACACTTGAACAAAGTGAAGAACCAAGCAATTTCCTCCAAGAATTTCACCACTCCAAATTTCCTAAACACCAAGGTGCAAGTTTAATCGGTTTATTTTTGTGGTTTCAACTCAAACAAGGCAAGATTCAAGATGTAGTTGGAAGTTCTCCTCTCTTGTTTTTCTCTCCAAGAGTTCGGCCAACATGAAGGAAAAATGAAAAAAAATGAGCCAAGAAGAAAGATAAGAAGAAAGAAAACTCATTTGGTCAAAGCTATCTTGGATTACCAACACTTGGCAACCAAGTTTTCCTTTTTTTTTTTCTTTTCTCCCTTTCTTTGGTCAATATTTTTGACTGGTTTAGGGGATAATCTAGGGGTGATTAGCTGAAATGAAAGCAAGGGGATTACGGTAAGAAAGTAGTGGTCAAATGGTGTACTCAATCGGTAACAAACGGTGTACGTCGGTTCAAGCCTATTTTCCTTAACTCTCTTGTACTTGTGTTTTAACTTATGATTTACTAACTTATTATTAGCACTTCTAATCACACACTTCCTCTTACTTAATACTTTCTTTTATCCATCAAATTTAGTACACATACCTCACCAAGTGATCACACGACCAAAATGCGCAAAAACCCTAATTTGCTCTAACTATAAAAGTAAAAGTAAAACTCTCGATCCTATTACATATTACAACTATTGAGGGAATAAAATTAGTAGTAAAAGGAATTATAAATTAATTTATTCAAAATAAGAGAGAATTATAAGAAAATATAAGCAAATTTTCAAGTCGTCACACTCTCTCCCCCTTAAAAGAATTTCGACCTCGAAATTCATACATTTATTCGTAAATAACTCAGGGTATTTTTCTTGCATGTCCGTCTCTAGCTCCCATATCTCACCATAGCCAAAATTTTAGCCAGACAATGAAAAACATGAATCGTACCTTCCACCACTTTAGATGGGTTAAACACTGGCTGGTGGTTTAGGATTTGACCTGTCTAACTGCTGAATCTCACCAAAGAGAGGACAAGTTGCAATCTGGTGCTCAGCACTACCACACCATAAACATTTTCAGATTTTTCTCCAATAATTATCCTCAGTATGGTTGGTTTTTCCACAATATCCACAAGATAAGTGAGAGATTGAGGTTTGATCTCCTTGTGAGACACCTCTCAGTTGTCCTCCTCCACTTGGGGCTCCTCTCGGAGCAACTCCCTTGGATGTTCCCAAAATTCTCACACCACCAGCTCCTCGACCCACGTTAGAGGGTGGCACACCTAGATCCAAATCACCTTGTTCTTGCCCTTGGTCTCCACTAGACGCACCTTTCTTTCTTGCATGAAAAGCTTTCACTTGCGCCCTTGCAATTTCTATCCTCTGGGCTTTCTCAAGAACCTCCGTGAAAGTATTAATTTGTGCTGCCGCCAAAACCTCTTGTATCTCTACGTTCAACCCTTGCACAAATCGCCTCACCCTCCTTTGCTCCGTAGCTATCAATTCAGGAGCAAATTTTGATAATTTAGTGAACTGAGTTTCATACTCAGATACACTTAAGCCTCCTTGACGTAGCCTAATGAAATCGTCCTCCCTTTTCTCTTGGACTATTGGTGGAAGATATTACTCGTTAAACTCTCGTATAAAGTTCAACTAGGTCCACGCTATCCTTTCTCTCTCCTACTTGACCCTAATTACATTCCACCATACTCTGGCTGGTCTCTCAAATTGAAATACCGCAAAATTCACCTGCCTTTCCTCCGTATAATTCAAGATGGCGAAAATGTTGATCATTGCTTCCAGCCATCTTTCGGCTACCTCAGGATTTGACCCTCCAAGAAATTTGGGAGGAGAAAACTTTTGAAACCGCTCTAGAGCCCTATCTTCCCCTATTTCAGGGTCCCTAGGTTGATTGATAGGGGTTTGACCCTGTTGTTCTACCAAGCGAGCTAAAATATTGGTCATTTGCTGAATTGCCGTTGCTACCTGATCCCCTCCTTCACCTCGGGATCTAGGTTGTGGCTCAACCGTTGCACCTCTCTCTTCTCTCGATTCTTGTATTTGTTCTTGTACTCGTCCAGCCCCATGTCCACGGTTAGAACTGCGTCCTCGACTAGTCCCATGTCCCTGACTTCGCCTACCCTCCATGCCTTTTTTGAAAAATAGACGATATAAGTATGAGCAAAATAAAGTAGCTATAAATCTCGATAAAAGTATTTTCAAATCATAAAATGAAAATAATAGAGCACATTTAAAATAAAATACTCTTCTTATATGCATATCATAACAAGTCACATATCCTATGGGACATTAACCCCAAGTATTGTTCAAGCACTACACTTAATCAAAACTCGAAGAAGTGCAATCAGGTATGTACACTTGAATAATAAGGATTCCAATTCTCACTAATATTTTCAATATCTCCCAAGTCCAGACTATTCGCATTCCCCGTGCCTTGGTTTTCGCCATCCAGATTTATCCTAATATTACTCGGGATATCAACTTATCATAAAAGTATCACTCTTTGGTACTCAAATATAAGAATCTAAAAATATGATAATTTACCACTCGAGCTGGCTAGTCCCAAGAGGAAATCAACCACTTTTGAGATTCCTGCCCAACATACAGATTTAATTTTCCTCAATAACAGATATTCATTCCACACTTACAGGTCAATTCCCACAGTCCGAGAACCCTCTCCCGATAAGAGTTCAAAAGAGCTCTGATACCATTTGTGAC
The DNA here is from genome assembly GCF_036785885.1 of Coffea arabica. Lineage (NCBI taxonomy): Eukaryota > Viridiplantae > Streptophyta > Magnoliopsida > Gentianales > Rubiaceae > Coffea > Coffea arabica. The sequence goes on from NC_092321.1 coordinate 26,129,820, forward strand.
GACCCCATCTCCTTCTAGAGCGTACCCTAAGGTTTAGCGGATCGCCTGCCCAACTCTCTACCCAACTCTCGTCAGGACTCACTCACTCACGTCAAGAAAATAAGTTACAACTTCAAAAGTAAAGGAAACAACAATTCTCAAGCTTAGAAAGTACATTCATACTCATTTCTATCTCAAACGTTCATACATATCCGAATCCGAATATATCAAGAGATTCAAGTTCTAACTACACTTCTAACCGTAATCAAGCATTAGCGCTAATAGAATTACAAAATTTAAAAGTCTAGACCAAACTAGCATTTCCAGTTTCACGCCTATGCTCGTAACTCCCCTGTAAGGAAAACAAAAGCTAATAGAGTGAGTCAAAACTTAGTAAGGTTCGAAAACTTCATGCAGACTAGCAAGTTGGCAATATGTAAAACTTGAAATCTCAAAATGAGCGAGTATAAAAGTTCATAAAAGAAACAACAACGCTGCAAGTAACAATTATTTCAAAGTATAAGGATATAGACGGCTCTCAAAAACTGAATTTCCGTTGCATTACTTGATCTGAACCCGTTGACACTCCGTTAACGTTTAAAAAAGCAAAACCATGACCGTAGATCTCCACTTTACACCAATTTCCATCCACCAATCAACCCCCTTATCGGGCCCAAAATTCCAAAGTAAAAGTGATGGTAATACTCGAGTATATCGAATCCAATGAACCATATCCAAAGGATTATACAATAAACAATAAACAAAAAATAGTACCTATGGTTCGTCAGTCTCCTCGACCAAACCCTTACTGGCTCGATTCGACTGACTAACCAATAAGGTGAGGATAAATGTAGTGAAACGAGATGAGAGGCACCTCCCACTCGGATTGAGTGTGGTACATGCTACCGCTCAACACTTACAAGTCAAGTCAAAGATCTCGGGTAGTATTCAAATTGTACACATGTATATCAAATCAATAATAACCAGTAAACAGTAATAAATCACATTAGGGCAAGTGCGATGAAGTACACCCTTGCCCGTCCAAACAAGTCAAATATTTCTTTCAAATATCAAGTTCAATCATGCACTTGGAAACACTCACCAACAATTTATTTCTTTTCAAAACCACGTCCAAGGTCAACTCCTTGGTTGGAGTCCAAATCTGCGATAAAATATCATTGGACAGTTTGAAAGCAATTAGGGTTCAAAATATAAGAGTTTCGCTTAAAGAAAAGAAAATAAATGAAACTCGTTGAAGTAGTATTCATTTCACTTATCAAACTCTAAAAAATTCATGCTCGCTCGTTTGGTTTCAATAAAGAAAAGATTAACACTTTTAAGTTCGCAACTTGGTCTAAAAGACGAGGAAAACGTATTTATAGTGGTCGCTACTTTCGCTTTTTAAAGTATACAAGTTTTGGCAAAAATTCAACTTATATACCTCTACTAAAGGAAACTTGAATACCCTAGACAACCGAAGTCCAACTCATTCCCGAATCACCATTCAAGTTCCAAGTTCACTCACTTATCTTTCGAATGAAAATTTGGGCAGCATACCCTTTGTATTTATCCATTTTTTCAGCCATTTAAGGCTTCATTGTTTTCCTCAAATCAACCCAATTCAAACACCACAAGTATGCATATCAAGATAGCTCTTCATCTAGGCTACAAACCATCCAAATATAAGTCATTTCCAGCAAATAATCAACCACTACCAAAGCTGGAATTTCATCTTTGAACACTTAAAAGTCACAACCATGCCACTAATCACCTCACAAATTCCATATCCAAGCTCCATACCAACATAAGATAGTTGAACAACATAAATCAAGGCTAAAATAGCAAACCCTAGCTGAAATTTTCACTAAACAACCCAAAACTAGAAGATCATCTATAATATTCCAAGGTTCATGCCATCTAGACTATATATAGTAAGAATAAGAAAGAAAAACTTAGTTTTAGACTTATACCTTCCAAAACACTTGAACAAAGTGGAGAACCAAGCTATTTCCTCCAAGAATTTCACCACTCCAAGCTTCCTAAGCACCAAGGTGCAAGTTGTGGTTTCAACTCAAACAAGGCAAGATTCAAGATATAGTTGGAAGTTCTCCTCTCTTGTTTTTTTCTCTCCAAGAGTTTGGCCAACATGAAGGAAAAATGAAGAAAAATGAGCCAAGAAAAAAGATAAGAAGAAAGAAAACTCATTTGGTCAAAGCTATCTTGGATTACCAACACTTGGCAACCAAGTTTTCCTTCTTCTTTTTTTTCTTTTCTCCCTTTCTTTGGTCAATATTTTCAGCTGGTTTAGGGGATAATCTAGGGGTGATTAGCTGAAATGAAAGCAAGGAGATTACGGTAAGAAAGTAGTGGTCAAATGGTGTACTCAATCGGTAACAAACGGTGCACGTCCGTTCAAGCCTATTTTCCTTAACTCTCTTGTACTTGTGTTTTAACTTATGATTCACTAACTTATTATTAGCACTTCTAATCACAACTTCCTCTTACTTAATACTTTCTTTTATCCATCAAATTTAGTACACATACCTCACCAAGTGATCACACGACCAAAATGCGCAAAAACCCTAATTTGCTCTAACTATAAAAGTAAAAGTAAAACTCTCGATCCTATTATATATTACAACTATTGAGGGAATAAAATTAGTAGTAAAAGTAATTATAAATTAACTTATTCAAAATAAGAGGGAATTATAAGAAAATATAAGCGAATTTTCAAGTCGTCACATCTTACTTCTTTTTTTTTCATTTTTGGTTATATTTTGTAATTATGTACAATTTTTATATTTTTTAGGAAAAAATATATTATCATGTGATGTTTCACCAAGACAATTCTAGTTAGGCATTCTTCTATCTTTGTTTCTTTCTTTTTTCCCTTATTTTGCAATCACTTTATGGTCTATTAAATTTAATTGAAGGATTTAGTAAGATTTTGTATATATTTAAACAAATGTTAATTTCTATTTGTTTTTTAATACACAAATATTGTAGTGTTACTCTTATTTTTGATAGCCATCTTACTTTTATTTTGTTTAGTATTAGATATTATAGTTGACATAGGAAGTTTATATAGTATAATAATATGTTGAGGATTTGATTTTTATCATTCCCTTAGAAGGTCTCAAGGCTTGATGGTGTTGATGTGATTTGTCAAAAAAAATTCTTTACATGACAATTGCCTTGAAGAAAATCCTTACTTAAACATAAAGTTGTATCCATCTACCATTGTATAATAATTGTAGTAACTAGCTTGGGGAAAGACCCAATTTTTACATATATTTGGCCATATAACGACTCTTTGGTTATTTAGACAAGTTTTCCTTATCATTCGCTAATAGTATTCATACACCTAAATTGTTAACTATTGAAATTTTGTACATATTCATTAATTGTGTCAAAATAGAGATTGTTGTGTGATTGCAATCAAAATTGATAGGTAGCTACTTTATACCAAAATTTTGGTCCTAAATAGATGTTTGTCATTTTAATACATGGTTTTATTAATGCATAATATGTATCAATTTGATTGGCATATTGATGTGGAACTATGAACTCACAATGAGAATAATGTAGGAACTTTGCCATCATTGGATTCATAACTAAATGCTTTTAGTGAGATGTCTGACATATCACATTCTTATTCATGTATATATCATCTCTTTTATTCAGGTTTTTCTTTCTCATGTAGCCAATATTTTCTGGTTTTCCTTTCAAAAGACAACCTCCCTATGTGCCACTAGTCATTCTTCCTTTTGAAATAGTATCTTATTCATGAACTGAGCCTAAATAAGCTTTTATAATTTGTGTTTAGAAGCAATATGTGTAATACTACTATTTTTAAATGCAGCAATTTCCCTTTTGCGATTTAAGAGAATCTCTCCTACATGCTAACACAGACTTTGACTGCTTATTGTTTATTTTTCAGCTTCTTGCTACCTCTTAAAGAGACTTGTAGAGACTTTTTTTGATGCATTGAAGTTCTGGAAAATTGAGTTCAATAGTTCACAGTCAAGGTTATTGTTAAACCTACAATGGTGACTTAATTATTGAAGAAAAGAGAAAGATATTACCAATAATGTGAGCATTTCTTAATTTATTTCATGATTTATGACTCTAGATTTTTTTTGGTTCATTTTGTTTGAATGACTTGTTCGTATTTCTCATAGATGTCCAAAAAATTATATTAGAAAAGTAACAGATTTACTGAATAGTTTGGCATAATTCAGCATCAAATTGATAGGTTTTGTTACCAGGATCATTTGACAGTTGAACAACTCAAGTTTACTATAGTGTTCACCACAATAGCAAATGTGAAATTTTGTTATGCTTAATTTTGTCTCTATGTTATAGACTTGCAGTTCATTTTTTAGAAATTTAAAGGGCCTATTTGGCAAACAAGTTTTTGGCCAAGTTTGTCTTCTACAAATTTTTTAACAACTTTAACTACAGTAACCATAAAAAACTTCTCAAAGTTTTTAAACTATACACTTCAAAATATTCAAAAATTTACAAGCTTCAAAAATTTTTCCTACAATTCCTATAGTAAGTTACAGTAAGGTTTTAGGCAAACACCAAAAAAACTCATTTCCCAAACAAGGCCTTTATTTTGTTATCAAACTTTTATTAGAGATTCTATCTCTAGGTGGGCCGGAGATGTGCTTTGCACAATAAAAGAAATGTAAAATTAGATTTCAAAATCTTTTGCTTGAGTTGGTTCTATGGCTTTGTACTCTTATCCTTTTTTTATTGTCTTTAATGATAATATATTTAGAGTTTGGTATGATTGATATGCGTGAAAATGGGCATGCCACAACTATATGGTTGAAGAAGTTGGTAACGTTTTGTCAATTTAACTAGCTGATTGTGATTGTAAAAGGATTGTAGTTGGTGGTGGATGTCGGAATTGAGACTTTCAAAAATTTTTAGAAAATTCAATTTTGATTAGGAAGTCATTTTTGCAATCACAAAATTGCTGGTTTCTAATTTGTATATGTAGATTTGGATATGTGGCAGTTCATATTTGTATCTAAACCTGCTATTTATATTTTGGAGCTGTGGGATAATATTGTCGCCTTTAGGTAGGATTTAAATTGATGAACTACCTTCTTCTCTCAAAAGGAAAGAACAATGTGCAAGTTTAAAATAAGCTTTATTGATATTGAAGATTGTGCCAGGTCTTAGTGGCTTTCTAAATTTTTTTCTCATTATTAAAGTACAGAAAGCATTATGATTGCTTTTGGTTTAGTTACAATAAAACTATGCTGCTATTAATTTGGGGAAAAATCATGAAAACTCCCCTTAGGTTTGTGGCGTTTTTCAGTTTATCATTTAACGTTATCTTTTTGGTTCTTGATCCCCTCTAACAATCTAGCTTAGCAAACAATCCATTAAAACATTGCGGTAGATGAAAACGATCCCATTTAAAAAGTTTAAATTTTCTAATGAAATGCCCCAATCCATTGTATATAAAGAGAAGTCTCCTTTCAAGGCCAAACATTTTTTGTTATCATGTCATCATTCATCAGAGGTTTTAAACTTCCAAATCCTATATTTGCAGCCAAAAAAGTGAAAAATGTCCCAAACTTCTTCAAATTCATTTCCTTGCTCTTCGTCTAGATGTTGTTCATCACAGCATCTACAAGAACCAAGCCAAGAAATCTATGGATGTGATAAATTAGCATTCTTAAGAAGGGCATGGACACCGAAAAATCTCAGAAGGAGATTTCTTGGATGCTCAATTTATAAGTTACGATTTGTATGATAAATTAATGTCTTTTTTAACTTTTACACAAAATAATTTGAAATTTTTAATTTTTTGTTTTGTTCTAGAATCGTCAGAATCGTCAAGCATGTGATTATTTTAAGTCGGTAGACCCTGAACTTTGTGACAATGGAAGAGAAATTTGTGCTATATTACAATCAAGAATTGTGGAGAAAACAGAGAAGTTAAAGTATTTGCAAAGGGAGCATAAAGAATTGGAAGTGAAACATGCAAGACTGAAGCAAAATAATGAAACTGTACAAACTGAAAATGCTGTTTTGCAAGTTGAGAAACAAGATCTGCAGCAAAGGTTGGCCAACGTGCAAGCTATGCAGTCTTCTCCAAAACCAAAATGGCGGAGTACTAGTTCTTATGCTTTTAGTACTAGTTCTTATGCTTTTGGTAGCTTTTACTGGTTACATTTGCTCTAGTTGGCCAAAAAAAAGGATGAAGAATAAATTGTATCTACCATAGAATGTTGTAGGAAAATGCAAGCTAATATAAGATGAAATGTGCTTGAGCATTCTTGGATTAATGAATTCTAGAATCAAGTTAACATAGCATTGTTGTCATCAATATAGTCCTTGAATGACAAACATACCAATATACTTAGTACATAAATTCTAATTTCTCAACCAAAAAAGCTATGAACCCAGTCACTGAACAAAAAGCTAACAAAATCCGAGTTATAGCATTAATAGCAAATCATGCATATGAACCAAATTCACCAAGTTCCACAAAATGCTACTGCACAACACATTCCAGTGTACAAGAAACTTGTGAGGGACTAGTTCGAGATCCTTGAGTAGAGAAAACGCATCTCCAAATCAGGAACTCTCTATGTTGTGATTAAAGATCATTAGAAATGAATTGTATTTAGTCACATAATGCCTATTAGGAAAATGCATAGGTTGACTAACCACTCCAATAATTGATGAGATTGGAATGCTCTTCCAAGTTGTAGTAGTAGCAGCTCTTGAGCTTGCATTTTGTCTTTTAGATCTAGCAGTAGCAGTAGAAGTGTTCCCATTAGCTCTATCAGCAATAGTATTCTTCATATTTGTCTACTGTATATTATTGAAAATAATATATTGGGAACTGATACTTAATATTAATGCTAAGAAAATATTTCTTACCACTTGAGTTGCTGGTGGTATATTGGTAGCTGCAATATGTATAAATTGATGTGCTTCATTAGGAATGAAAGTCTTTGCTTTGAGTACACCAATCCATTCCGAAGTCCT